>NC_081434.1:10794757-11094757 GCF_949786415.1 Peromyscus eremicus
AAGAGGTACTACCCAAAAGTGCCAGGAGGAGGCTGCATGGCATTTACCAACTTGCATCAAAGGATGATGGGGTGTGGCCCATTGAAAAAAGGTCAGACTATTGGGTTGGCATAAGTGACAGATGAAGTGTTGGGACAAGCTCAAGGAGTATAGCCAAGGTAGAGTAAGGATCTCTTCACATACCTCACTGAGGAGACTTGAACATTGCTCTGTAGCTTATAGTCACTGGGGAGTTTTTGAACGTGAGTGTATTTAGGAAGCTTGATGAGAGATCACAGAAGAGAGCTATGCAAAGAAGGAAAGAAAAGAAAAGATGATGAAAGAAAAGAACTGAAATGGTTAAAGCAAGAAAGAAAGAGGATCTGAATAAAGGGATCAGTGGGTAAGTACCACTTCAAGAATTATCAGGTGGTATGGGGAGCACCATTTGAGGACAATGAAATGCCGGAAATTCAACTCATTTGGGGGAAAGATAAATTGACTCCGGGGCATGTTGAGCTTGAGTTACTTAAAGGTCATCCAGTGAAAGGCGTCCAGTAGAGAGTTGGAGTTATACATTAGGAGCTCAAGAAAACAAAAAAGTAGTCCTTAGTCTGGTGGTACTGGTTGGTGTCATGAGATTGAATGAAATTGTTCAGGAAGAATATTGAGAGAAGAGACATAAAGTTGACCCTCCAAAGTTACTAACACTTGGAAGTTAATAAAGGTGGAGCTGGTATCAAAACATGTTACAGAAATCTGAAAAGGTATTATTAATAAAAAGAAACCTGGAGTTGGGTATTGGGGTGAATGCTGGAAGATCAGAGAAGCAGAACAAGCCACAGTCACCTCAACTTGCCAATTCCTCAGCTGATCCTGTTTCCTCAGACTGGATGCCTCTCAGCTGAACTGTGCTGCTCAAAAGCCTAAAAGCTTAACCAGGTCTACTTCCTCGTCCTCACGCCTTAAATACATATCTGCTTCCTGCCATCACTTCCTGGGATTAAAGGCTCTTGTTACCACGCCTGGCTGTTTCCAGTGTGGCTTTGAACTCACAGAGATCCAGACAGATCTCTGCCTCTGGAATGCTAGGATTAAAGGTGTGTGTGCCACCATTTTCTGGCCTCTATATCTAGTGACTGTTCTGTTCTCTGACCCCTAGATAAGTTTATTAGGGTACACAATATTTGGGGGAACACAATATTACCACAAAAAACACATGGATAAATGTTTTAGAAAGTGAGACAGGAATAGGAAGAAACTGATTTTGAAAAGACGATTTTGAAACTGATTTTCAGAAGAAAAACCAAATCCAACAAAGAAAACATGTATGCAGTAGAGGAGACAAGAACAGTCAGATCCCCTTAGCATCAGCTGCTGGGAGCGGGGTCTCATCCCCAACTGGATGGGTAGTCCTGGGAGGTAAAGGAATAAAATTCAAGACAGGGACTATGGCCTTTGAAAGGCCTGTGATAGGTAATAAGTTACCAAAACAGAGATGGACAAAGATCAAGAAAGATGTACCATGACTCAAGTTGGTGATTCGATGAGGCTGGTCTCAGAAATAAGAGAAGAACACATTTATCAAGCAGATGTTGGGGTAAGAGGGAACACAAGTAAATTGATGTCAGAGTCGTTTAAATATCCTGTTCTCCTAAAAACTAGAACAGAGTCGACAGGTAGGAATTGAATGAATGAAGCTTTGAGGGAGCCATCTTTTTATATTTAAGTCATTTTTTTACATCTTGAGTTACTCGGGGCAATTTGAATTGGATGACTGTAAATCCTTCTGAAGGTAGTGGAAGTAAGATGGAAAAGATTTCCAGAGAATATTAATGCATCTCATGAAATGGGAAGGTTCAGTCATCAGATCATGATACACAGTTGAGCACCAGGTAAACCGAAAATGGTGCTGAGCATAGCGGGGTTCTCTCTGTAATACATCCCAGTTCCTCTTTCTCTGGGTGTTAGCTTCATTCCCACGACTAGACCACAGTCTTACCGGTAGCACCGAAGTTCTCTATGGTGAGCTTTTACCACCATTAGAGGTACTAATCTTAAAAATGTCCCATGAACAAAGAACAAACTACTCATCTCTTGGTAAAGAGTGATACAGAACTGCCTTTCCAGAGTCGGGAAGTTGGGAAGCAGTACTTTCTATAAAAATGGAGAATGAAAAGCCAGGCTGACAAAGCCGTGGGTGTTGAGCTTGCACATCCAACTTTTAAGAGAATTTATTATTTTCAGAAAGCCCAGGTTTCCCTCTGCCATGGAGACTTATTAATAGGGTGACTGGTTGTCCCCATTTGTCTAGGTAGTCCCATTTTACACACATTTCCCCGGCACAGTTATTAATAGCCTCCTTTCACTTTCGGAAACGTCCTGAATTGGAAGATAAATTATACAGACATCTTATTTATTGGTTGCGTGACTCTGGATTGGCCCAAGTCCTCGACTTTAAAGGATGGTTGTAATGGCAGGTTGTAACCCCTTGAGATAGGCTATTCTTCAAGGGGCACTTGTGTACTCAAATATAATAGGCATTCAATAAATGTTGAGTCAAGAATGAAATGCTGTACAAAGCTCTTCTCTCCCAACCTGCTTTATAAAGTTATATTTGTCGCGTGCTTCCAGCTCTGAACAATATTACAGACAGAGCACATTAAAGTAATAAGCTCCACAGAACCTCAGAATCTCAGAGCTAGAATAAAAATCTCTTCAGTCTGACCCCCTTTCAATTATATGGGGAACCCGTGGCTATAGCATAGCACACAAATCTACTTTGTTTCCTGACTACTGGACACTCTGGAGCTGGCTACCAGCAGACATTCAACAAACGTTTGATTCAGTTTTCAATTCCTGCTTTTCTTCAGCCTCATTTGCAGCATAGGGAGGGATACCCGTCCGTGCCTGAACACCTGACTCCTGGAATCTCCACATGCTCAATGGGGCAGCCACAGAGTCTCTGTGTTAGAATGTCTTTTCCCAGGTTGAGGGTGTGGCTCAGTGCCAAAGCTCACTCTTAGCAAAACAGAGGTCCTGGGTTTGATCCTCCACACTACACACAGAGTCAGAGGCTATATTGTCTAGTATAGCATCGTGTGTACTCTTCTTTGACCACGATTTTCTTCTCACATCTCATGGGGTTCCCTGATCCTTTGTTGCTCTGGCCATTTCTGGGTACAGTCAGTCTGTCCAAAGACCTCTAAGGCACTGTTCCAAGACCTCTTTTGACCATGGCTTATTTTTGTTAAAAAGTGGAAATCTCACAAGATACAGGAAATTAATTAGATTTCTATTATTATCAAGCCAGGATTGTTCAGACTTTTTTTTTTTAGCCATGCCACACTACTGACTCCTATGTAGTTCCCTACTAATTATTTTTAATTAGGTACAGCCTTATATTTGAAGTCTGGTTAAAAATCCAAGTGATTTTCTGCATATATTTCTACCAGGTCAGTCCTCCTATATCACTTCTTGTTCAATTTGGTCTGCTTAGCTTCCAAGCCTTCCGTGTGTTTTTACATCATTGACTGGATGTCTAGAGTCTTCTCTGACCACCCCCCCCCCCACCCCCCCCCCCCATCCCCCGCTTATCCTTGTCTTGACATCTCGTGCGTGGTGAAGATCTGAAAGAAAGAAGACAGTCGTGGAGGTTGAGGCAGGATGATTGTGAGTTTGAGGCAGGCCTGCCTTTAACAGACGAACAGAAAACGGAAGAAGAAGGAAAGGAAAGAAATCATTAAATACAGAGCAGCGTCCCTTTTACAGAAATGGTGCCACAGATGAAGAAACCTGATAGAGAGCGAGTAACTTTACAGAGGCGTGCACAGCGCTGAAAAGAGAGTTTTACAACAATTGAGGCTGTTCCTCCATGAATGAGCTGCTTTCTGAGATATTTCCTGATCATGGGTAGTGTAGACAGACAGGATAACCATCTGTGCAGGATGTTTGACTGGGGATTCCTATGTTGGGTGTGACTTTAGACTACACTATGTCTGAAAATATTTCCATCTACTGGATTCCATGGACACAACACATGTACTATTAATAATCGCATTGAGATTGTTTTTTAAAATCCCGTAGCTGAAAGGATATTACACATTTTCTTCACTAGAGATATGAATAAAAATACATTTATGTGTTCTAGCTATAATAAAATTACACATATTATGGTGTTTGAGTAGAGTGTTTTGGAAAATTTAAACCATTTTAGTTTCCAGATATTTCTTATTAAAAACAGAGATTGAATTTTATTTAAAAGGAAGTAAAGGCTTGGACAGCACCTTATTAATAGTCAGAATCATTGATTATAGACACTTACTGGTAACCATTCAAACTATCTTGTTTCTCACAGGGCTTTTCAGATGTATTTTTATTCCCATTGATGAATATCTACCCGTTCACCCATGTAAATTATGAACCTTGTCAAGTAGCCAGTAATTGTGAATGACCTTATATAATTGCAGTCCCTAATCTAAAACTTCATTTTACAATATAAGAAACTCCTTTGAAGTAAGAAAGGAAACAGAGAACTTGGGGAGCCCTACTCGGGAGAGAGCCACACTCCGCTGTTCTGTTCTGTGTGCACTAACACAGTGCTCAAGTTTTCCAGCCAAAGACATGTTTCACTGAATGAAACATTTAGTTTCCTACTGGATCATTAGGGTGGCCCAGCGTTCTCCGAGAGACAACAATGGATTCCTACACCATCACTTAGAAAAAGACGTTCAAGCAATTTCAGGTAGAGATAAAGGAGGTAAGGATAATACTCAAATTGAGGGATATAGTGAATGACTTTTCTAAATCTCATCACTAGGGGTAATATAAGAAAAGCATTTGCAGATTTACATAGTGTTCCCTGTTTTTAAATTAAGTGCATAGCTGTTCTGCCCAGAGAATTCTAATTAGCTAAACTTGAAAGGTGATGGCTCAGTGTGTTTAATGAAATAATACCACTGTACTGATTTCTCTAATTCCGCAGTGTAAAGTGCCTCTAATCCAACTCTGAACTTGAGGTTTGGACTTTTCTCAGTGGCATCTTGCTGGCTCATGCCAGTTTGACACGGAGAAGTGGAATTGACCGAGGGGAAGCACACAAAAGGACTCTCCATGGTGGAGTCTCCTCAGAACGCCAAGAGTGCTCAGTACAACACCTTTCCCGGCCATGACGCTCAACAAGGGTTTATGAACATCTCTTTAACCTTAGGGGGGTATTTTCTTTTTGTAAAAGACTGAACACTCAAGGAACCTCTACAGAATTACTTGGAGTCTTCTTTTTTCTTCCTGTTGATCTTTTCCTCACTGGGATCACCCTAATTAGCTCATATTCTCAGAAGGGGAATTTCATTTTCTCACTAGCAGGCAACAGAATTTCATTGTAAAGCTGAGGCAAAGCATTGTGTATGTGTGGTTGCGGGGGGGGGGGGGGGGGGGGGAGTCTGTAGATGAGCCGTGGTTATAAGGCCTGAAGATTCTGACTATAGACGTTATTCTATAGTGAGTAACATGTGGTTTCAGACATTAGCAGTCATATAAACTAGCAGCCATAAGCCACTTTGTGTGTGTGTGTGTGTGTGTGTGTGTGTGTGTGCATTTCCAAACCCAACAGTGTATGAATGCAGCACTGTTGGGTAACTCTGATGGCTTAGCATGACAGTCTCACCACAGGCCCTCCACTTGTCTCTAGGGTTCATCTCAGCACTTCTCATATGCCGTGGAAGCAAACTAAAAGTGTTTCACTGTGTTTTGTCTTGCCTTGGTATGATATCTTGCAAACTGCTTTTCATCCACAGGTGTGTTAAGGATAAATTAGGCAAATCAGGGACTTGACATCCCATAAGAGAACAGCTAAGCCACATATGATGACTGAGCAAGAAGGAGTCTATAGTCTTTGCTCTGGAAAGTAAAGGGGGCTTTAGTAGCCTGCAGGTTGCCTTAACCTTGGCAGTGCCCTCTGTGTCTAATTTGGAAGAAACAGGCTGGAGGATTTCTGCCTTACATGGTTTCTTAATGCAAGTTTTCTTTCATGAGTAGAAAAGATTACAGCTTGTGAACATAAGCTACGAAAGGTTATGAGCCACTGATGTTTAACTTACTGTAAAGGTTAAGACCTTTATACCTGGTTTAGAATCAGCAAACTTGGAAAGAGCAGACAATCTTGGCCTTTGTACACATTAATTCTTCCCCGGCTAAAATTCCTGCAGTGCTTTTGAATGAGATGTTTCTCTTCCACTGATGACGATCACTCCTTGCCTTGTCTGGAAGGCAGCCTGCTTCAGCTCCTGCTTCTACTGCCTTAGGAGACTAACTACTCACCATTTCCTTGTGCAGACTCAAGCTTCCCCTACTCCAACCCCCTAATCCCAACACCTCTCCCGCCTCTCCTGCTCACCCTCCTTGTAAAAGGTGGATATTCTCCAAAGCTGAGAGTTCAAATTTACACTTCCAATGTAGCACACACAGCATTGCAATAGAGATGCAGTAGTTTTTTTTTTTTTATTGTACTGTTAGCAGATGGATCGGAACACTCATTCATAAAACACACACACACACACACACACACACACACACACACACATCTTTACTTTTAGTTGTGTAAGCTTACTTCTCTAGTAATATATCACATATGTAACAATTGTACAAATCACAAATAGTAAAATTAAAAGTCATTGTTATTTAAAAGTCTGTTAGTTTGGTCTGTGCCCAGACACACAATCTTGCACAGCCCCCAGAGCAGTGGTTCTCAACCTGTGGGCCGTGACGCCTTTAGGGTCGAATGACCCTTACACAGGAGTGGCCTAAAACCATAAGAAAACACGGATATTTGGATTACAATTCATAACAGTAGCAAAATTACAAGTATGAAGTAGTAACGAGAACAGTTTTGTGGTTGGGGGTCACCACAACATGAGGAACTGTAATAAAGGGTTGGAGCTCTAGAAAGGTTGAGAACCACTGTGCTGGACGGTTTGTACCTCACTTCAGAGATGTCTGTCCTGTGGATCGATCCATCATTTGAAATTGTCTTCTGACTAATGTGCATTCTACAAAGATGCCACGTGGGGTTAAAGCTGTGTCTCGTCCCTATGGAAGTTACCATAGTGTCCTGGACACAGAGATAACCTTCGTGATGCCTGTTTTGAATGCACTGATGACTTTCTGCCTCTTCATCTTTTCTCACATCACAGCTCTTCTCAAAAGTGTTTCCTGTCCTTCCTTTGTACCTCGCCAGCTCCTTCCTGTCATTCAAGACCAAGGCCTGATCCTTTATCTCCTCAGAAACTCACCCCTGTCCCCCAAGTTTCCTGTTCTTTTTTTCATCTATAGAAATGATCACCTTTGCTTTTGACTTGCCATGTCTCTATCATTGTCTAATGACATATATCAGGTGACATCTTTTCAAGCATATGTCTCCCCAGATAGATTGCAAGTTCTCCTTTACTTTCTTGCCTTTAACATAATACTTCACTCTTGGTATCTTAACACAAAAGTGATGCTGTAGACACTCACTGAGCAGATGACAAAGTTATCCATCCACATAGCCATTCTTTTGACTCAGAAGTGTTATCAGTACATTTAGTGTTTTGCGTTTTCACAGATATTCAAGAACAGCTCTTCTTCTTCCAGAGCACCCAAAGTTCTCCTATTTCATAGTGACCCGGTTTGCAAAATCTTTTGCCACTTTTTTTTGAGGGAATTGGAAAATGCAATGTAAAGCCAATCTCTTTGGCACGCACATAAAATCCCAGAGCTATGGTTACAGGATTGTTGGTCTTTTGGCTCTCTCAAACATAATCATGCATATTTTAGACCATCCTGACAGATCAAATCAGCACTTTGGAGCCTGACCAAAGAATGAATGTACCTGGTTTGTTTTAAAACAATTGCTTGTGCATTCAGCATTCTTGGGGTCTGGTTAAGATCTACATGCTGAAGTTCTAGGAGCCCCATTATTTCACAGAACTCATGTTTTCTTTGGGTGGTTTCATGAAGTTCAGATCTCAACATATGTTATGTACGGGTTAGGAATCCAAGAGCCTGGGTGTTGGCAGCCAAATGAAAAGAGGTCGGGTTCATGTAAAGAACACTTGAAGAAAGTCTTCAACATGACTGAGCACTGATTACATGACCTTGGCTAATGCGTTCTGGGTTTAATGTAGCCATACTCTTCCAACTCTGGCTCATGCCCATCTAGAGCAAAAGGAGAAGCATTTTCCAATTTAGTAAAGAGGATTTTGGCCACTTAGAGTCCACAAAGTATTAACATTTTGTCTTCCCGTTACAAAAGTCTATGATTTTTCTCATCAAAAACTCATGAGCATTTCTGATTCTGTGTTCTGGTGCTTAATAAGTGTTGATTTAGTGACTTGGAGTGGAAAATGAACATGTTTATTGAAGGAGGGAGATTCGTGTTCCACCAAATATCCCATTTCCCACTCAGCATCTATCCTGGCAGAGCTTGTTAATCTGTTCCATCTGTTTTTCAAAGCATCTGAAGAGTTGTTCGTTTACTTTGCCCTTCCAATAACCTTGAAAGGTAGGCCGAGCAGGTCTTATTCATGATAAACAGGTGGGTCCAGATAGGCTTACAGGTTTCTGGTCTTAACCTCAGAGACTCTGTCACTAAGAGTCATGTCTGAGTGTTTGGGAGCAGTGAATGGTTGTTAGATAAACAGAGTGACTTAGGGCTTCTCGCACTCTTGGTACCTTGGGCTAGATGACTGTTGCAAAGGTTTGTTCTCTTCCTTGAAGCATGGTTACAGTCATCTGTGGTGTCTATCACTAGACAACATTAGCACACTCCATTGCCCCAGTCATGATGGCACTGAAAAGTGTCCCTGGGGACTAACATCCCCCCTTACCCAAGAATCACTGAGTTAAGTGGAAACAAGAATGTCTAACATCTGTCCAACAAAACACAGAGGCATCCAATGAGCCCCCACGTTTTGATTTCTTATTTTGTCCACCAACATTTATTAAGCTCTTCCTGTGTACTAAGAATAGTAAAGAACTGATAGAAGATAAAGCTAAACAGAGCACCATCTCAGAGGCATTTACTTACAGTCAGCGACAAAGGAGAGAAGTGTGTAGACAATAATGGAAGACATTCATCGATGTCCTACCGCATAACTAAGGTTCCACATTCTGGGGATACCCAAAATGAAAAGGCATGCAGGAAAAGAAAAATCATGACCATCTTTCATAGATACAAGACCTTTTCAAACTAGCTGAAAAGTAAGGGATGGGAGATAAGAGCTGGGGAAAAAAATTAACTGACAAAATTAAATGTGGCTTCTTCTAGAAAGGTGTGTTAGACTTGTTGAGCTGACTCACTTGGTACAAGTACTTGCCAGCCAGCCTGACCATCTTGGTTCAAACACCGGGACTGACGTGGCAAAGGGGGTAATGAATAAATGTAACACAAAAGGAGGATGTCATGTTGAATGTGATTCCAGAAACTGGCACAAAAGTAATTTCTGTAGCAGAGTTAAGTAAATAGAAAGCCCCAGACACAGAGAAGTGGGCTGTGGTGGATGGAAGAGCACAGTCTAGGGGAATTTCTCAAACTCACAGTGGCTTTCCAGACCACCACTACCTTCCCAGTTCGGATGACTTAAGTGGACCCGCTGTCCCGTATTACGGTTGTCCTCTGCTGGCTTTGACATCTCTTTGTTTATTTATTTCTTTGTTTATTTCTATTTGGTTTGTTTTTGAGACAGAGTTTCTCTGTGTGGCCCTGGCTGTCCTGGAACTCCCTCAGAAATCACCACTAATCCAACGGGAACTATCTAGTTCAATACTCCAACAATCTAAAGAGGGACTCTGGTGGTTAATCTCATTGATAAATTGATTTGTAATATTATTTTATAGCTAGCAGTATATTACGACAATTCTTATCCATTTCAATCAATTTGTATATGCAACACCTACCTTAATGACATTACATAACTCTCCCGTTATTGGTCTTCTGTGGTTTTTAAACTTGTGTTACAACAAAGCTACACTTTCCCTCAGTGCTTCCTCAGAGTAATTATTAAAAAGTGTTCAATATTTTTATCTTCAAGAACTCCTCCTCTTATTGTTACCTCCTAGCTCCATATTTTGAAAGACACAATCTACCACACTACATTTGATATGTGCAAAAAAACCTGTTTTTACCACTTTTTAAAATTAATCATCTCAGATCATTGCTAATCAAAATGTTGGGTCAGCTGGGGATATGTAACAGGGCATTTACTGCAGTAAGACAATATAATCCCAGTCTAAAGCAAAGTCCCTTGACACAAGTACAAGGCTGCTCAGCCTTATCTCAGAGAGCCATGCTCTTCTGGAAGGATTTCTGCAGTAATTGCAATTGGCCTGCAGATATTCTTTCCACCTTGGTGACGTGCTCCATGTCAGGGCTCCAGGGGACAAATACTTGGAGTTGATGACTTGCTTGGATGGGATGGGGAGCGGGGTTGGAGTGGGATAGGAGTGGGGTGGGCACAGGAAAAGATACAGGCATGATTGCTTGAATATATCAAATGTTTGCTTTGTTTTTGGTGGACCTCATGGTTGGTTTTTACATAACCACTTCTTAAATGTGAAAACACCTTGTGTCAGGGATAATTTGCTGGAGAACAGGATTTTAATCTGATGTGGTTAAAAAAAAAATAAAAAGCAAATAAAATAAAAGCAAGCAGAGTAGATCCTTTCCAACAGTCTGCGTGTAAGGGTTGCCAAGCGCAGAGAGTCCTGAAGTCTTCCAGACATGTGTGTTGATGGACCAAACCTGCTCTTGCGCTTGCCAGTGAGTGACGGCTGCCTGACCATCTGCGAGGAGCTGAGAAGGGAGCTTATTTCCAAAGCCAATCTCCCTTTTCCAATGCTGCTTGTTCGTTAGTTAGCTACATTTCTTTGTTGAATGGTGCGGTGTCCAGAATAGCTCTTTGGATCCAAACACCAGGGAAAAGAACTTCAGCGCTTGCTTGGACATTCTAAATTTAGCTCATTTTTTTTCTGGGTTGTTGGCTGCCAGCGGGTCAAATGGTTTGGATCCTGCAGCGAGGTTTTGGTGACCAAGCTCCCAGGCAGGCTCCTCCGTGTAGCGTTTTGACTTCAGACAGACTGGGCGCAGAGGCGGTGTACTTATGCATGGTAGTGGGGGTGGGAGGCTTCCCGGGGCTGTTCCAGAAGTCACTGCAGGCAGGATAGTTTCAGTGTAGGTCTTGTACATAGTGCTAAGAGTCAGACACTACCATTGAGGAGTTGGGGGTGGAGCAGCCTAAACTGGAGCATTTTCGTCATGCCTGATGACTCAGAGTCTCTGCCGGGCCAAGGGCACCGTCTATCTAGAATACAGATACGAATGTAACATTTTGGGAAACACTTGCGATTGCTTTTTCTTAGAGAGTAAAAATCAGCTTCGTGTGGGCTCACTCCAGTTGAAAAGGGAGCTCACTCGGTTCTTGAAATGCTGAGAGAGTGTCACGTGGGCAACCCAGGCTTCTGAACACAAGCTTACCGTGTATGGCTGACCTCTGCCAAAGCGCTGTGAGGACTCTTGGAGCAAGAAGCTGCCTAAGACAGCGAGCCTCCGGGCTCTGCCTTCATCTGGGTTCCACAATGGCCTTCTATTTGGTTAAAATGTTCATTGCAAAAAGAAAATGGTAGAAGAATGAAAATAAACGGCAACAACCATAAAAGTTTTAAATCACTGTTAGGAAATCTCATCGAAGTATGCAGAGAAAGAAACGAAAGCCTAAGACCCTTGAAAAATCCCCACAAGATCGAGAACCATAAGCCTGAGGACCACAACTGGATCTAGGACACACATCACACATCGCTCTGCTTGAGCACAGACTTGTTACACACCTCCATTCCCTCCGTAAGCCACGCTTCCTTCCCCTGGTCTCAGCGACTCTGCATCTCCATTTTCCTATTTCTTACTCTCTTTCTTTTTTCTTCTCCATCTTTACTCTCTTCCTCTCCATCCCTTCTTCTTCTCTCTTTTGATTATTTTTTCTTCTTCCTAGTTTTAATTTGTAAAGCTAGAAAACAGTTTAGCTATTGTGTTATTTTTCTTCTTTCTTTCTTTCTTTCTTTCTTTCTTTCTTTCTTTCTTTCTTTTTGAGACAAACTCTCATTATGTAGCTCTGGCTGGCTCCACACTAACTAAAGAGACCATTATGTGATAGTTTTATAAATGAAGATTTGGCCATTTGTCCTATCTTAGTGCCAGTTCATCATGATTTGATTTTTTTTAAAGAAGGATTTGAGCATTAAGGATATTATGAGCTCAGATACTTCTCATTGATTTCATTTGGAAGCATCTTAGGTGAGATGGCTGGGTTGAGGTTTTCTTGTAATAAATATAATTGAGCTTCAAGACTTGAGTGTCACACACACACACACACACCTCTTCTTTTTTTAAGACTTTGGCAGACTGCCAGCTCAGAATCCCTATTATACTTTCATCCAGAGGGCATTACCTAGAGACTTGCGTCCAAATGCAGTCCGAAAACCTGCCCTTCCTAATGATGAGTGATCAAGAGAAAATGACAAGGTAGCCCCGTTGGAGGCTACGCTAAGCACTCTGCTGGGCCCCAGCCAAGCAAGAGCCTTTAAGAAATAGTTCCCATGGCATTTCTGGCCTGAACAGACACAGTTATATAAGTCATGGGAAAATGCCTCTTCTCATGAAATGTTCTGGCTGAGCTCACAGATCTGAAGCTGTCATTCTCAAATCTGGAATAGCCAGGGTGTTGCCAGTACTGCATCTGCACCGGGGTCAATGGGCAGCCCTGCCTTTATGGACTGTTCTGGCAGTTAACGCCACACCAGGTGGTATTTTTCTACTCCTTCTCTTCCATCCTCCAGTCTGAAAACACTACCTCCCATGGTGTGTGTGCTTGGTTGTTTTTGTTTGGTTTGGTTTGGATTCTTCCTACCCTTGACAGTTTGTGTTTCCCCTGAATTTGTAGGTTGAGGCTGTAACTCTCGACGTATTTAGAAATAGGACCTTTAAGGAGGTAACTAAGGGGATGAAGAGGTGGTTCAGCAGTTAAGAATAGGTACTGTTCTTGCAGAAGACCAGAGTGCAGTTTCCCATGTCGAATGACTCACAGCTGGCTGTTATTCCATCTACAATGGGTCTGGCACCTTCTTCTGGCCTGCGTGGGCACCTGCTCTCATATGTGCGCACGCGTTGGTTTGACTATATTTACCAAAGTGGATATTTTTGTTCCATGTGTTCAAAATTAACCATTTTAACTGTGGGATGGATAAAGATTAAAAGGCAACATTGTGGCCGCATCTGACAAATATTCTTAGAGGACACAGGACTAAGGATTCAAGGAAATATCACTACAGTTACTGAAGAAAGAACTGCATGAAGGAGCTGTCTGTGGATAGGATGTGGATGAGATGGGTAAGAGTGTAGACCATATTGCCAGAGCATAGACTAGCACAAAAAGACGATAGCAACCCTCTGTGGTTTCTATGACAACATCATTTAACTTGGTATGGTATGAAGCCCTTGCACTTCAGGATGAAGAACAAAAATGTTTTTCTGACCATCATATATTATGTTGTTTGCTTAGCATGCACTCTCCATGAGACATTGAAAACATTTTTTTTTTTATTCAACATGGCTAATGAAGATGGTACATACCTAGTACAAAATAGTCCTTTCATTGTTTTATATTTTTAATGTTCACGTTAATATGTTAATACGGGCAATACAACACAAAATGGCAGCTTATCCTGTGTATTAGTTCATTTTTCTTCACTTTTAGAATCCCCAAAGAGTCCTCATATTTTTGTCTGGAACATTGAAAACATTTCTTATTCCCAGGTCTCATAACTCACAGGCTTAATTAGCGCCCGTATACAGACAGGTCTCAGATTTATAACTTCGGTCTAGACTTCTCCTTTCAGTTATTAGACCTGTGGATTTATTTGCCTACTTAGGTATGTTAAAGACAACTCACCATCAACATGCCGTAAATCAAAATCGCGAAAGGAAGGCAAGGAGAGGGGTTTCCCCATGTTGTATTTATCACAGTGCATGACCAAAAGCCTCGCATTTTTATCCTTTTTACTCTGTGCTGGATCCATCACCAGGTTATACTGATTTTACAGTCAGACAGCTCTTGAATCCTCCATCATCATTTCTCCCAGCACCCTCTTCAAGCTATCACGATTTCTCCTCTGAACCACTATTTAAAAACCCACAGTGATCTATCAACATCTACTCTCTTTCTTTATCGGGCCATTCCCTAGACCACAGCCAGAATTAGAATTTTGAAGTTTGAGTTTAGAATATCTCAGTGCTTTCCTGATATACTTGGGACAGAAAATAAAATGCTTTCCCATGCCAGATCAATCCAAATGCATGCTACAGAAGGCTTCACTGAAATAACTTCTTGAAGAAAAGATTGCCGAGGTGGGAGAAGATACAGGAATATCATCAACAAGGTAAGATGGATCAGCTGCTGAAGACCAATGGTGAAGTTCCTTTCCCAATCCCAGACGGGAAGAGTGTAGGAGAGTTGCTGGGATGGTGGGAGAAGAGAGGGACATTCCAATCAGTGACCACTGCTAGAGCCACCGTCCAGCAGGAAGAAGTGCCCGGATTGCTGTTCTCTCCTACTTTTAGATCCCCTCTTGGCTCCTCCCACTGACTAAACAAAGCTGAAAGCCAAGGGCAGAGGAACTGAGTGATACATCACAGGCACAAGCCTTCCAGAACAAAAGACAGAGAGGGGGACTCTGAACTGAATATCTGTACAGTGCAGACTCACTTCCTAGACAATACTAGAGATATGATGACCGTAAGGTCTAAGGTCTAAGTCACCCAGGTTAATTTTTAAAACTTTTAAAATAAATCTGCTGTGGGATAATCCTCTTCCACACTGTAAAGATTTGTCACTTGAATTGGTTTAATAAAACACTGATTGGCCAGTAGCCAGGCAGGAAGTGTAGGCAGGGCGACCAAACTAAGAATGCTGGGAAGAGGAAGGGCGGAGTCAGGAGTTGCCAGCCAGACACAGAGGAAGCAAGATGGGAATGTCAAACTGAGAAAAGGTACCAAGCCATGTGGCTAAACATATAAGAATTATGATTTAAGTGTAAGAGCTAGTCAGTAATAAGCATGAGCTAATGGCCTAGCAATTATAATTAATATAAGCTTCTGTGTAATAATTTGGGAAGCAGCTGCTGGGTATTTGGGAGTTGATGGTGGAACAGAAACTTCTGTCCACAAAATCTTATTAGTGGAAAGTCCTTAATTAATTCTCACCCTGCTCAGCTGTTTGTTGAATAGAGCTACTGAGTTGTTCAGGACAGGGGAGATCCTTCAGTATCTATATGTGTGTGTATGCACATGAACTACATTTATAACTAAAGCAATGGTTTTGATTGGCTAAAAAATGTAACTAATTTGGTTACATTTATAGAACTGGGCTTCCAAATCTGGGTAGTTTGTAAAAACAAAACAACAACAACAAAAAAGATTAATTTTTTTCCACAGTCCTGGAGACTGGAAAGTCCAAGATTAGGAGAGCGACAGGTTTAATTTTCTGGTCATTATTGTTTTCTGCTTTTATAATGGTGCTCACTCAGCTCTTACACGTCACCTAAACCTCTCGTGTTGAAGGGACAGCATTATTGAGAGGCAGTGGAGCCTTGAGATGGTAGAGAGGGGTGGAAGGAAGTTGGGTCACTGGGAGTGCACACTTGATGGGACTGTTGAGACACTGGGTCACTGAGAGTGCACACTTGATGGGGCTGTTGAGACACTGGGTCACTGGGAGTGCACACTTGACGGGGCTGTTGAGACGCTGGGTCACTGGGAGTGCACACTTGACGGGACTGTTGAGACGCTGGGTCACTGAGAGTGCACACTTGTTGGGGCTGTTGAGACACTGGGTCACTGGAAGTGCACACTTGATGGGGCTGTTGAGACACTGGGTCACTGGGAGTGCACACTTGATGGGGCTGTTGAGACGCTGGGTCACTGGGAGTGCACACTTGATGGGGCTGTTGAGACGCTGGGTCACTGGGAGTGCACACTTGATGGGGCTGTTGAGACACTGGGTCACTGGGAGTGCACACTTGATGGGGCTGTTGAGACACTGGGTCACTGGGAGTGCACACTTGATGGGGCTGTTGAGACACTGGGTCACTGGGAGTGCACACTTGATGGGGCTGTTGAGACGCTGGGTCACTGGAAGTGCACACTTGATAGGGCTGTTGAGACACTGGGTCACTGGGAGTGCACACTTGACAAGGCTATTGAGACACAGCCCCTTCCCTCCCCCTCCTTGCTTCCCAGCTGCTGTGAGGTGAGCTGCTTCGCTCTGTCATACACTCTCCACCATGTTGATCATCTACCTCACCACAGGTCCAAGCAAGGGACCACACACAAGGATCAGAGCCCCTGTAGCCATGAGCCAAAAAAAGTTGAATTCCTTTAAGCTGGTTACCTTAGGTATCTTGGCACAGCCGTGAAGAGCTGAGGAGGAAGGACCCTTGTTGCCCTCCCTCTTGACTGAGGCAGCCCCTCTAAGTAGAAGGCAACAGGATGAGTGAGGGAGCTTTATAGGAGCCTTCACTCCACTCCCAGGAAGAGCCTTTGTTATCCAAACGTCTTAGGAAAGCCCCGCTTCTTACTTCCCACCAAGGTTTAAACTGGAATTTTGGAAGGCCTTGCTCGAACAACAGTAGCCAATGGTAAGTGCTTGGCTTTCTTGTGCTTACCTTAGTCAGGGTCCTGGAGAATGAGCATTGCTTAAAGCAGAAGGCAATGATAACACGGTTGTGAGAAAAACAAACAAGAAAAATGGGTGAGAAAAACCTCCAGGCTGGCCTCACAGACCGTGGCCTATTAATCACCTAATTATCCAGACATGCGCCTCCATCTCTCCTTGCTTCCTTGGGTCCGTTTCCCCTGACTGGGTCTTGCCACTCCGACCTTAGACTGTGGCTGTTAGTGATGGTCTAGCCTTTGTTGTCTGGAAGTCGGGCTTTGTTCTTATTTTTAGAAAGCCTTGTGAGGCTCTGTCTTTGCTGTGTGTGTCTCCTGAACTCTTTGAAAATGACACACTTTACAGACATTCATCTCACGTTTTGGAGCTTGTGATGTGTTCCACCCTGCTGTGGTGGATGTGAGATGGCACTGTAGGTGCTGCATGGATGGCAGCAGCTGCCAGTTAGGATAAAGATGCGAACTCCTTGACTTTCCGTTTTAACCGACTCTTAGATGTTCACATTTTCCATTATTAAATTGGAAGGCTTCTGGTGTTTATTTTTTGCTTGCTTCCTTAGACTGGTTTTTTTTTTCCCTCTTACAATAACAAAGTCACCCCGTCTGTGGGTAGATCTGTGGAAAGTAACAACACAGGCAGCTGGCGTGACTGTCACAAGTGTCCAGGGCAAACCTGTGGTTAGGGAGGCATCTGTGTTTGATGTGGGCTGGAAATAGGCTGTTTATTTCCCATCTGTAGAGACAGGCATAGCAACAATGGAGATTATTGACTTTAGAAAGCCTGGCTACACATTAAGTCACAGACTGCTGGATGCATTGAGTTGGGTCGAGTGAACCCTGGCCAGACCACCTCTGCCAGGGCTGTGGCTCACATTTACTTCAAACCTTCCTTTAGAAGGAAGCAAAACCATGTCTCATGCAACTGAACCAGATTAAATAGTTCTGTGCGCATACCTCACTGCCTTTATTTTTGATATCATGAAAATAAACTAGGTTCAATATTATCTGGTTGAGTAGACTATTCGTTTATGGAACCATTTCCAATACTTACATTGCTCTCTGCCCTAAAATAGATGATGGGGAATAGAGTTGGATGACTCTGGTCCCTGTAACCTAATGGAGGATTTAAAAAGCTAAAGGGGAATAATAAATAAGAGGTATGTCATGAAAGAAGGGAGTACATGATACAGTGTGGGGTGAGCCGTCATTTTCTCTGAAGAGGATATTTCCAGAAAGAAAGTAGCTTTTTATCAAACCTCACAGGGCAGGCTTATAGAAAATATTTAGGCAAAAAAGACAAGTGGGGCTTGTAGACACAGGAGCATGAAAGGAAAACCCGGATATATATATATATATATATATATATATATAGAGAGAGAGAGAGAGAGAGAGAGAGGCCCCGAGGACTCTAGGGAAATATATATATAGTAGCCTTGCCCTAACCAGGTCCCATGGAATCCTGTTCATAGAGTCCTTGGGAAAAATTAAGAAAGGAAAAAGCTGTTACTGGGAGTAAATGAACTCGGCTCTCTTTCCCAAGTGTACATGGCATATGTTATTAGTTGTGTGGTTATATTGATGCCAGTGTGTCTGTGATTCTTCAAAGTGAAAATAGAGCATGTTGAGTTGTTCGTCATAGCTCTTCACCTACAAGATCATCGGACTGTGGCGTCTCTGCCGGGGAATTGGGGAATGCTGTGTGTGTAGAGCCCTTACAGGAAAGTGGTCAGTAATGAGACAGCTGGGAGACACAAAGGAGACTTAGCATCCATGCTGATCGCTGATGGGCAAAACTTATTGAGAATTATTGCCCATGTGACCAAATATAGTTTGGGAGCAAGAGTGGCTGGAGATGGATGGTCCCGAGAGGCAAAGAAGAGTCCCCTTCCCTCCCTCCCTGCTTCTCCCTCTCCATCCCTTCCTTTGGGAAACCTGAACAGAAGCTACATTTGTTAATGCATGTGACCATGTCCCAACCCCAATCTGAATTTAAGCTGCCCTTTTCCGGAGTCAAAAATGGTTACTTGTCTTGGGGGAAAGTTCATTTCTGGTTTTGACCTAGTAGTCTGAAGAGAACATTGAAAGGAGAGAGCATAGAGGCCACCAGGAAGGAAGAGATGAGCGGGTACCATTGATAAGACCCTTAAGAAAAGAAGAAATCGGTGGTTCAGAGTAACAAGGCATGTATAGACTAACTGGACCATGGATCACGGGAGAAGCCCCTAGAGACTTCCGGAATTCACTGCAAGAGGACCAGGTAGAAGCCAGGCCCTTCCAAGAGCATGCAAGCGAGGCACAGGTCTTTGGTAATGAGATGTAACATTAGTAGTCAGTATACGGTAGGGGCTGACATGCCAGTTGCCCAGCAAGTCTTCACCTTGCTCCATAGCCCCTTTGGAGGAAAAAAATCTATGTCACTGGGCCTCTGAGGGAAAGGTATGCTTTAATCTCTGCTGAGCCTGCAGGAAAGAATGTTCCAGTCTGTTTGCCATCTTTCCTCTGCTTCCAAAAAAGACTGAAGTAAGTCAGGCCAGAAATAAAACCATGCCCTTTCCTTTGGTCACTAGGGATTAAACAGATGATGACCCATCACCACCCCCATCCCACCCCGTTCCTGGACCAAATGGAAAGCATCTGACATGGAAAGGTGGGGGTGTCCCATCACAGGACAGTGTGCTCATACATGGGCTGCCTCTCAGGCACAGGAGTTATGAGCTGATTTAGTGTTAAAGTACATGGTTTTTTTTTTTAAACTCTTGAGGGAGCCCTCAAGTCCGAAGAGATCCACGAAGTCTGGAACAGTTCTTAAGAGTGCACCCCTCGATGGAGCGTCCATGTCGGTGAGAGCTCATACTGACTTTCCCCACTAAATTTAGTCAATGGGTTGCTATTCAGCGAGCAGGTTGGCAAAGGGATTTAAGGAACACTTAAAAACCGATTTTTATAAGTTCTGCCATCTGTTTCGGAATCATTCAGAACATCTATGTGGAGAAATGGAAATCTCTCTCAAAAGACCGAGAAGAGACTAGCGGCTGAAGTCGCCTATGTAGCCCGGTCTGTTTGTCCTCTGGGTGTCTGGGGAGTTGCTTGAAACTCTGGTGCGGTCTCCAGCTGTGGTTCTGGTTCCTAGATTAACAATGAAAGTAAAATAGGACCCGGGGTCATTTGTCCTTTGCAGTTCAGTGAGCCGGGACCTCGTAGGTATGTGTGTCTTAGGGACATTTAGAAATACTTGAGCACAGGCAGACCACAGCGCGCAAAGGCCAGCTGCTGTCTCCAGATGACATCGGGTCTCCAGCTTCTGATTGGACTTCACTCTGTGTCACCTTGCAGGCTGTTTGATATTTTTCCTCCAACGGTTAAGATAATCACCATTGCTAACTCAGTATTCAGCAGCGAGGCTCTCTCCTCCTAAGATCCAGCTAGAAATGACTGCATTGTTCTTGGTGTCCTTACTTTCTGATCTCAGTGGTGCCCAGTGTAGGATGAGAGGCCTCTTCACAGTTCTGGGCACCATTTTATGTATGAGATCTAGGAAGTGATCTGGGGTAGATCCCTCCCTGAAACTTCTAACTATTAAAATGTCCTTTCTGTGAGTCATGTTTTCTTTAAAACTTTACTTTGAGAGGTTTAGAGTTATGTTTAATACCCTGGAAAAAATATCCACAATTTAAAAATAAAGCCTTTGTGCAGAGGGCAAAACTCAGTATCATAGAAATGCCATCCAAGGGTTGGAAAGGATCCGGCTAAAGCCTTTGCAGCACCATAAAAGACTGTGAACACTCTGGACCCTTTCTCAACTAACAGCTTAGACGCATCTAATTGTAAGCAACAGAAATTTACTGTGGTTGGCTTAGACAAAACAAAATGGACAGAGGAAATTGGAGAGTGGTAAAGTTCTAAAGGCATAGCTCATAAACCAGACTACACAGGAGAGAAAGTTCTAGAGTCAACTTCAGACCCTGGGACATTCAAAGTAGATGGACATTTTTATCAACAAACCTTTAATGACATCTGAGCGCCACAGCATTAGCCCTTCTGTCTGCCTTTCATATCTCAGGTTTCTAGAGCCAGATATCTGATGGTCCCACTTTGATGAGTTGTCTATTTTTATGACAGTTATGCTAGTTTTAGAACCCTGGGTTCTCTAAGAAACAGGTGCTAGAGCCATATTTGGCATGCAAGAGATTTCCTGGGGGAACTAAGATAAAGATAACGGGGAGAAGTAGAGGGTACAGGATGCATAGCTAAAGCCATGGGATTGGGGAAAAGGAGAGGATGAGTTGGCAGGACCTAACATCACAGCAATAACCTTGGCTAATAACTTGGACTAAGTCAATTAGAGTCTGGGTCACACATTATGAAATGCTTGAAACCTTACAAAAGTGAGGCTGCCCTAATGTCCCTGCTATTCAGCCCTTGGCTGGGAGCAGACTGTGGAAAGGGCAGCCTTGTCTGTGAATGTTGTGGTGAACTCGTGAGTGCAGCAGCTGGCACCATCAATCAACCACATCCCTTACAGCGGAGACACTGACAGTAGATTGTCATGTCTGCCATGGTATTTTTCGTTAGTAAAAAAATGTAAAGAATGGAGAAGCCATCCAAAGATATCTCCTCAGCATTGCCATTTTGAGCTGAACTTGCGAGAGTTGACTATGGATGCCTCAGGGGCTCTACCAGTACCATGATGTGAGTCTGATCATCCTGGGTGGTTCCTAGGTTCCTCCAATATCCATTTCACTCATGTTATCCTATTTTGCCACGTCTATTTTAAGATCTGGTCAAGTGAATGGAGTTGAATCAAATGTCATTTGCGGTATCATAGGAAAGTCATCCCATCTTTGGGTAAGAATACCCAAAGCAACTGGTCTTTAGCCTTTCATGTAACTGCATGTACTTTCTGGTTTTCTCTGTCTTCTTGTTTGCCTGGAACCCCGTCTGTGGGGTTTCACTTTGGCTGTGATTATAATAAACAAGGCACGGCTTCAGTGCCGAGATGCTTATTGACAACAAGAAAAAACAAGAGATAGAGGTAGGAAGATGAGGAAGGGGCTGATTGGTTGGAAGAAGAGGTACCCAGGATTCTGAGAGAAATTGCCCGCCCCTCACACGTACTTTATTCTGGTTTTCCATCCAATACAACGTCAGGATTCATTTCAATCACAATCTTCATTTCCTACCCAGTTGTTCACCAAACAAGCCAAGAGCCTCCCACTCCCATGTCTCTGTAGATACACTGTCTATACTGACTGACTCTGTAGGCAACCTCTGACCCTGCACAGCAGGACTCCTCCAACCACCCCTCTGCTCTGTTCTGCAATGTCTTCCTCCATCTACAGCTTCCCGCTCCATTTAATGAACGCGTCACAGTGAGAATATACAGTGAGTGCCACTTCATCAAATGCTTTTCTCTTACATCCCCAAGGCTTCCTTTTCCAATTTCTGTAGAGTCTTACGTTAAACAGTATGAGTGTAAATAAAATTTTATTTGACCATATTAATCGTGAGAATGGCATAATTTCACATAAAAAAAAAACTCTCAGTTCTCAAGTGCTTGCTATCCAGTGTAGATGTTTCTCATTGGGCAGCTGTGCAGGGCCTCCCCTCCAAGCAGTCACTCTGTGATTCCAGCTGCTTCCATCTGTAGCTCTCATAAATTGAGGTTTTTGTCACCTCAGCATCTTCCAAGAGCAGATATGACGAAGACAATAAGAGTGGAAGGCATTCTCAGCCAGGATGAAAATTAGCTTCTATTATTAATATGTGTTTTCCATTTACCATAACTCATAAAGTAATAAGAGACCAAGCTGCAAGACACACTAGGAAATGTCATTTGATAATACTGCAATCTATACCAAATTCACTAATAGAAACTTCTAGACAAACTGTTACATGTACTAGAAAAATAGGTTCCCCCCCCAAAACCCAACTGCAAATCATTATTTCTTACTACCTAAAATAGTGACCTTTTCTTACCTCCTTTTTATTCATATGTTACAGCCAAGAACAACTTGTACTCATCAATTCAAACAATAACTATTAAGCTCCATTTACAGGCAGCATGTTTGGCAACGAATTTATAGAATGTGAGCCATGTCTTGGAAATGCTGATTGCCAGGTAGAAGAGACTGAAACACAGTCACGTATAAAAATGAGGAAGGAACTGTGAGAAAGGAGCCTCATCAGACTTAGGAGATCCAGGTAGAGTTTCACCAAGAAGCAAGGCTTTACATTAGCATCAAAGAATCGATAAGAATAATGAGCCATTTGGGGAGATCGAATACTGCATGCAAAGACTGAGAGCTGTGAAATTAACAATGCGTAAAAACTTTATGGAACTTGGTGTGACTGACATGTGGCTAGTCAGATGGGAGGTGCTGATGCTGAGGCTATTGGACCAGGGTATGGGGAGCATTTATAGCTGAACTGTGGAATTTGATGAACTTGATGTGTGATTTGGAATAGCAACCTGGCTAGATGAAGGGACCTCTAAACATCAGGTAAGGCTTTGCTTATGTTCTGTGCTTTAGTAGACAATGAACTTAACCTTCATTCCCTTCAAAAGGGAATCTCACATGATTTGACATTTGATCTGAATATTGGGACTCTGAGGGTTTTCCAGAGTTGACTAGCCATTAGGAGTTGGTAGACTGAGTGGAAGAAAACTCATTTTCTATGTGGAATTTAGTGATATTAGAACAAATGTTATACCTTGAATCCTTGGTGCTGAAGAGCTTGGACTTGAGTTCTTTGCTTTTCCAGCTTACTGATGGCCTTTCAGGATACTTCTCATTTTCATGACGATATGTCTCCTAAACAATCTCTGTCTGTATGTCTCTGTGTATTTCCTTACAGTTCTATTCTGGAGAACCTCAACTAAAGCAGTATGTGTGACTACACAATAATTTTCAGCAAGGGCTGGGGAGATGGCTCACCTGCTTTTCCAGAGGACCTGACATCAGTTCCCAGCACCCATGTCAGACAGCTGACAACTGCCTGTGACTCCAGCTCCAGTAGATCCAACACCCTCTCCTGGCCTCTGTGGGCACCTCCATGCACATGACAAAAACTCACATAGACACATGGACACATGAAGTCTTTAAAAATTAAAACTTGGGTTGATGCTTACATAATAGCAATTGTATTATAAGACAATGCCCTTGAATGGGTAATCAGGAATTAAAGGGTTTTGAAGGCTGATAAAGAACTCTGGTTACATTAAGACAGGGAAAACATAGAGAGTGGATGGCGTTCAGTCAGGTTTATTTCTTTTCATATTTAGATTCCATTGGCAAAGACTGGCTTCAGCACAATCCCAGTATTTCTCTCATCTCCTTGAACCGGATTTATACAAGCTTTCCAGACAGACCCTGCCAGCTCTTTTCTATTTTAAACGAAAACGGCCCAGCTATGAAGTAGTCTAACAAACATCAATCGAAGGATGATCCTGAGACTCCTGTTTCAAACAGTGATGGAGATTCATTCACTTTCCCAGAGCGGAGGTAGCAAGTAAGACTCACGTGCCACAGCGCGGCAGTTGGTGCTGCTTTCCTGATTGTTCTGCTGACATGGAGTCTGGGATTCCGGCTCCACAAGGATTTGATTATGATCACTTGGGGACATTTGACATGAACACAAATGAAGTACAGGAGCTAGTCATTGGTCTGCAAAGGACACCTGAGTCCATCTGAAACTGCGATCCTGAGAAGCTCTCTTCACTGGGGGGCATTTCTCGGAGACAACATTAGATTAGACTCACAAAGCACTCTTTTCAGTGAGCTGTGTGAAGCCTTGCTTTCGTCCATGGGATGCCTCATTTCAGGAGCATCCCTTGCAGACTCCATAGACATGCATCATGAGGAGGTCTTAGGGCTGATCTCATGGTTTCTATTTTCATGTCTATTCTTTTATTCCCCTGCTGTAGAGGCATGGTTTCCTCTTATTAAAGACCCGTGGTTTAAAGTACACAGTGTGGTGAATTGAGGCCCTGTATAGCTGCATAACCACCTTCACACGCAAGGCATGGAAAGTTGTTAATGTCCAGGAAAGCATCTACATGCCCTGTTGCTCTTGATTCTCTCCCCTGAACCCATTGGTCCGCTCTCCATCTCCATATTTTTACCTGTTAAACTATTCCTGTCGAGGCATGAACAGAATCGTCTATCTTTTCCCTGCCATACAACATAAGCTTCCTGAAATTCACCCATATGGGTACGTGTATTGTTTTATCAACGACTAGTAACTTCAACTGGATTTCTGAATTCCAAGGTGCTTTGGGGGACTCTGAACTTCCAGTTGGTGTAGAAGTGGGCTTAGTCCAGTGAACTACCCTTCAATCTGTCAATCAGTCAAATCTTTAGTCATGAAGAGGTATTAAATTGTAAGAGCTAGAGCCTTTGTAATAACCCACATGTTCATTTCTGAAACTCTTGCTTTTGAGGATGCCAATTTCCATATGGAATAACTCTCAGCTTCCTTGAGGCACGCATCAATCTTGTACATCTTGAGTCTTTGGGCCTAAAGTAGTTGTCTGATTCTTTATGTCACTGCACATGCTTTGGGTCAAGGGAAGGGGTAGCTAGGGTCTATATCCAGGGAGCATCTGGAATGGCGTGAGGCACTGCTTGGATAACAGCCCCCTTGTTCCATTTTGAGACTTTCTTTCCATTTTTGGCATTCACTAAAATTTTTCTTCTTCTCTTCCACAGCACTAGAACAGAAATCTCAACTTCTTATACATCATCTCCAAATTCAGCTCCTATTATTTGCCTTCAGCAGAGCTGTTCTGAGCCTGTTCTGCACATGTGTGCTTCCAGAGCTACTGAGAATAAAAGCAGAATTCAGAGACGCTACCTGGTTATCCTCTCCTCCTCTGCCCCCCCCCCCCCCACACACACTTTCTCTCTCTCCTCCTTTCTCTCCAATGATTGTATCTCAGTCTTTTGAGTTCTCAGGTGAAAAGAAAAAGTCCGTATTTCTTCCTCACCAGTTCTCCCACGTCATTTAAACTATGTGTGACTCTACCTGGTCTCAGGCCAAAATGGAAACTCTATGCAACTCCTTTCCTACAAATATAGAGCCAGCTTTAAGAATCTGTGTGTTCTGTTTCCCTCTCTGGTGATATCTGCCACCTACCTATTACATTATGTCCAAGGAATAGAGTTATCACCTACAGAATTCCTTACTTAATTTTATCAAGTAGTCATATTATCTTTTGTAGCATGTGTATGTACACATGCATGTGTTTGTGTGTGTTCATGTGTGTAGTTGTTGGTATATGAGTATATATATGTGTGTGTGTGTGTGTGTGTTGTGTATGTGTTTGTGTGTGTAGTTGTGTATATGTAAGTGTGCATGTGTGTGGTACACAAATGTGTGTATAGGTATGTAGATGTAACCAACCGTCTTATTAAATAAGAAGCACAGAGCCGATTCAGAGAAGAAAGCCAAGAGGTCAGAACTAAGAGCCTCACCCTTCCTGCTTCAGCTATCCTGCTTCAGCCAAGAGAGCTCTCCAAAAAAGGGGCCTACTTCCTGTGTGTATGTCTTTTTATAGTCTAGCTGTTCTGCCTTCTCATTGGTTGTAAACCTAAACACGTGACTGCCTCGTCATTGCCTGTATGTACCGCCCTCCAGGTCCTTAAAGGCATGCACCACCACCGCCACGCACTTGCTATGGCTCTAAAACTCTGACCCCCAGGCAACTTTATTTATTAACATACAATTAAAATCACATTTCAGTACAAGTAAAATACCACCACATAGGTATGTGTGTGTAAGGGTGTGCATGTTGTGCCTGTGTTCGTTTATATATGTTCCTGTGTGTAGTTGTATGTGTACAGGTACACATGTGTGTGTGGTACGTGTGTGTGTGTGTGTGTGTGTGTGTGTGTGTGTATTTGTGTGTGTGTGTAGGACAAAGGATAACTTTGGATGTCACACCTCAGGTGCTGTCTACTTTACTTGAGACAGAAACTCTCAGTGGCCTAGAACTTGCCACAGAGGCTAGGCTGGCTGGCCAGTGAGCTTCAGGGACCTGCCTGTCTTTGCCTCCCCAGCACAGGGATCCATGTTCACACTAACATGCACAGTATATTTTCTGTGGGTTCTGGGGACCGAAGCCAAGTCTTCACAGTTGGGAGGCAGGCACTCTGCCGACTAAGCTACCTCCCCAGCTCCCACGTTTTCTTCAACTATAAATTACAATTCTACTGTGTCAGCGCCATCCCGACTGCCTTCAGGGCATCCAGTGTCGGAGGTATGGGGGACTCTGAACTAAGCCACAGTGGGGAATTCCACTCCTATCTTATCACATCTAGAGCAAATTGATGCAAATTACATGACACATACAAGATAATGGTATATGGGCTCCGAGTTACATTTAGAATGCTACTAAAATCAACTTATAACTTTTGAAATTAATTGAGCATATGAAATAATCCCATTTGGTGTTATCTACTTAATTTTAATAGAATAATATTTATGTAAGTAGTACCTAAAAGAATCATTCCATTTCTTTAAGATCCTGAGAGAGAATTGTACAGAACGGTGTTATCATCAGGTACATCAGTGCCTCAGGCCCAACTTGTCCTCTGGTTTTAACAATGGCAAAAGGGAACTGCAGGGCACCAGGGGGTGCACATGGGGAGGAATCCTAATGATCTAGAAAGTTCACCGCACAGACTCGAACTCCGAACCACAGCTGAGCTTTCATCATTCAAGGATGAATCTCATCAGTCTGGCCTTGACCAGCGACTCCAGGTGGAATTCTGCCTGTCAGTTTCCTCAGCCATGACAGATGGGTGGACTTGAGGGGAGAAGGAAAAGAGAGAGGAGAGGAGAGGAGAGGAGAGCAGGGGAGGAGAGGGGAGGGCAGCGCAGGGCAGGTGAGAGGAAGAGAGGGAAGGGGAGAGAAGAGGAGGGGAGAGGAGAGGAGAGTAGGGGAGGGGGAAGGATAGGACAGGAGAGGAGAGAACAGGAGAGGAGGGGAAAGGAGGGGAGATGAGAGGAGGGGAGAGGAGGGGAGGAGAAGAAGAAAAGAGAAAAGAAAACCAATAAGCACAGCGCTGAATGAGTAGTGTTCATTTAGTCAGGAACAATGGTAGTAACAGTTGGTTTCGGTGCTCACCTAGGCTGAACTACAACTCCCATAATTCCCCTTCCTGTATTCCTCCAGGCTACAAAAGAGACTTAAGGAGCCTGTTTGGAAGGCAAAACAAGACAGCCATCACTTTGTCGTCCATGCGCATTGCCACTGGCTAGTCATCTCATTGGCATGAGGCAATTGAGGGGCCTACCTCTGCTGCTGCTCTCCAGGGACCTTCCTCAGATGGCCTGGTTCCTGGGCCACATGAGTGTTTAGTTCCGGAATGAGAGCCCCCACTTCCTCAAGACAGCTGAACCACCAAGTTCAGAGATACGAGAACTGACTTCATAGGCAGCTTCGCCGAGGCTACGGCTTCTATTTGTGGGCTCTAGGATGCTCTAGCTCTCCATGCTTTAATCCAGATTCTCTTCCTGCCAGCCTCCTCCGTGGCTTCAGGCTCCAGCATCAGACAGAAGACAACAGATGTATAGACACTGAAGCGGATTCCACAAGGACTTCCAGCCAAAGTCCTTTAAAAAAGTAACCCCCTCCACACACACACACCAGTGCTTTCACACATGTGCACACATGAAGACCTGAATATATACACAATACAGACCTACAGGTACACACACATGCATATGAACACACAGGGACACACCATATAGCCTCACATACACATGCCCAGTGTCCCAATTTCCCAACTGAATGCTAACCGCTTCACACAATAATTGAGAATAATTCAACTTGCAATACATGAATTGGGCTCTAAATTCCCTCTTCAATGGCTTGATGGTAGGAACCACTGTAAATATGGTGCCTTGATGGTTTTGAAAGCTCCATGGTGTTACCAAGGAATTTGAAGCGAATCATCCCTTCTAATAATAATAACAGTAACATTAACAACAGATATTTCCTCTCTCTTGTATAAGATGTAATAGCGAATATCTCATAAGAACCACATGAGGCAAATGATATAATTATTCTCATTTTACAACAGGAGGTTATAAGGCTACACAGAAGCAACTGTCTGAAATGACACAAAGAACACATGTTATGGTCAGGACTTGCATGGTCCTGGTCCAGAGCCCGTGCTCCAGATTGCAATGTACACTGTTTCCGATGCCAGGGATTCTGTGAAATTCCACCATGAGTGAAGCAAGTGGACACCACTGAACATAGGGCAGGTGACGGCTTATTTTTAAAAGGGTTCCAGCAAATGTGGGTGAAGTCCCTTGACATTCAGCTTGACTGGGGAGTTCTTATACTTTGGATCTGACTTATCCCTCGAGGACTCACAGGCTGAGGTCTTGGTCCTCAATAGAGCAATGTTCAGAAGTGGGGATCTGGGGAAGTGACTGGATCATGAGGGTCAACTTCATCAGCAGGTGATCGATTGATGGGTTCATAAGTTGTATGGGCCACTGAAAGGTGGTAGAAACACAGGAGATGGAACCCAGTAGAAAGCAGTAGGTCCTGGGGGTTGTGCTTTGGGGGCTCCACCTGGGTCTTGTATTCTCTTTGCTTCTGAACTGGCGTGAGGAGAGCTGCTAGGCTCAAAAGCATGCTTGTCACTGTGGTGTTCTACCTTGCCATCATCCTGAAAGAAATGGCTCCAGACAGCCATGAGCTGACACCTCCGAACCCATGAACCCAATAACCTTTTCTGACCTCCATTGCTCTTGGATATTTTTCACGGTGATGAAGGGCTAGCTGATACAGATGCACCAGTGAGTTTTTAAGTTGGCTTCCTCTAGAAGACCAGGCTCTTTCGTCAAGAACGTTGGCATTTGCTTTTTATTTCTCTGTTACTGTTTCCACACCCTTTTCCTTTCCCATTGTCACTCACCACCTACAGCTTTCTTCTTTTCTGAGATTTTTTTTTTCTTGCCAGCATTCCAGGCTGGCAATATTTGAGTAGCAGATTGTTACATGCTATTTCACTAAAAATACTCCAAGTCAAGTTACTGGCAGAAGTGTTCGCCTTGGAGGAACACCAACCGTTCAGAGCCTGGAAGGTGCTGTGGTAGTTCCATCCTGGGTTGTCAAGTGGGATGAATCTTTGAGACTGGATTGGGTGCTGGAGGCACATGGACTTATGGGAAAAAAAATGGCTCCCTGACTCCTGAGTCTCTGCTGACACCAACATCTGAACTATTGCTGGAAAATATCTCTTAGCAAGCAAGTAAGTCTTATGGACTTGAAAAGTGACATCCCTCCCTTTGACAACTCATTCTGCTCTATTCACTGGCCTTTAAGAATTCAAGTTTCGCTGGGCAGTGGTGCACGCCTTTAATCCCAGCACTCGGGAGGCAGAGCCAGGTGGATCTCTGTGAGTTTGAGGCCAGCTGGGTCTACAGAGTGAGATCCAGGACAGGCACCAAAGCTACACAGAGAAACCCTGTCTCCAAAACACAAAACAAAACAAAACAAAACCAACCAAACAAACAAACAAAAAAGTTCAAGTTCCTCAGAGGGTCTTCTCTGGTCTCATAACTCCTACCATCTCTGCTTGGGTGAATCCACCAAGTTTGGCAGCCTAGGGTTTAAGAGTGTGAGATCTGGAACAGGCTGTCTGGATTTGAGTTTGGCTTGAAGGCTCTTCACTTCGAGACTTTAAAAATGCTGTGCCTTGGTGTTCTTACGGATAAAAGAAAGTTGACGGTATGCTTGCCTCATACTTTTATTAGGAAGATGAAATAATTCTGCACTTTTAAAGTTCTGAATGGCAAAATAAGTGTTTTCAGGTATTTATTAAATAAACTTGTAGATATACCTGGTGTTGAATTTTCTTTGGATTCCATACTCAAATAACTACCAACTTATCTCAGCTTCCGTATGACATAAGCATTTCCAAAATGTAACCCAACCTCTCTTCTAAAACCTCCTCTGCTTTTGATCAGGGGCCTCCATCCCTTCTCGTCTAGAAACAGGGACATCATTTTCACCTCACTGAACTTCACTAGCTCTCAGTCTATCCAGTAGATCCACGATGCTGCCTCCTAAGTATCTTTGACAGTCTCCTGTGTCTCTCCTATCAACTTTGCTACTACTGATTGGCAAAGTCACACCAAAGTGTGCTCTGGATTTCTACTTATGTACTTCTTCAATTGACTCCCCAAACTATAGGGGAAAGTGTATTTCAAAATCATTTCATCTCCTTCTCTGTCTCTCTCTGTGTCTCTCCCTGTCTGTCTGAATGTCTGTCTGTCTCTCTCTGTGTGTGTCATCTAATCAATGGCATGCACTTCAAGAAACTTTCTGCATGGTTAGGTTTACTTGCCATCCTAACACAACCAAGAATCTTGTGGGAAGAGAGTCTCAGTGAAGGTTTGTGACATTGAGTTGGCCTGTGGCCATGTCTGTGAGGGTTGTCTTAATTACATTAACTGGTATGGGAAGACCCAGCACGCTATGGACAGCATCATTTCCTAGTCAAGGGGTCCTGAATGGTGCAAGAGTCAAGAAATTGAACTGAGCACAAGAAAGCACGCAAGCATGAACGTATTTATTTCTCTGCCCTTGACTGTAGATTTGACTAGCTGCCTCAGACTCCTGGTCACTGTGACTTCCCTGCCACATGGGCTGGAACCTGGAATTTTAAGCTGAACAAGCCCCTTCCTGCCCTGAGTTGCTTTTGGGGAGAGTATTTCATCACAGAGACACCAATAAAGCCAGGACAGTCTTGCACGAATGTCTGTCGTTTCCCATCTGTAGAGTTTCATATCCATATGGCTTCAAGATTACAGTCTGCTTTTCTCTGAACCCCGATCCTCACTCTTAATCACCTTCATCCTAGAACCAGAGGGAGGTTGTTATCTCTTCTTAGGTCAGTGGTTCTCATCCTTCCTAATGCTGCGACCCTTTAATACAGTTCCTCATGCTGTGGTGATCCCCTTCACCCCCAACACACACACCATAAAATTATTTTGTCGCTACTTCATACCTGTAATTTTGCTACTGTTATGAATCCTAATGTAAATATCTAATACTCGGGATATCTGATGCGCAACCCCCCACCATGGGGTTGTGACCCACAGGTTGAGAACCACTATTACCCTCTCCCTTCTTACCAGCAGCTTTATTCCTCGCCACCTCCAGCTCTTAACTAACGTCTTCCTTTGAGATGCATCTCTGTGTTACGCCCCTCACCACGAAGCAGCTCTGATCCCAGTCAGACACTTGGAGCACACCATGCTCATTTTCTGTCACTCCTAAAAACCATAGTTAACACCTTCATTTATTGGCTTTCTTCCTACCAGACTCTGCCAGGCAAAGATTTTTATCTAGTTTGCTATTGTATTTGTGCTTTAGCGGAAAAGTCCAATAAGTACCTGTTAAATTGTTGTTTAATGAGTGAGCCAATGTGGATATGGCTTTGTTTGTGGTGTCGTAGACATCTTTTAATGAGAGTCTGTGGACTTACATAAGAAATGAATTGATCAGTTGACTTTACTCTGGTCCTAAACCCTGTTTAAAACAAAAATCCTGGATTCATGGATCCCAAACTTCTGGAACTGTTTATATTCTAAAATAAAAAGTACCTTATATCCAATTGTCTTGGCACCAATTGGAGCCACGCTTAACACGCCTGAAAATATTAATTTGTTATGAATCCACTTTACTAATACTTTCTCATAACGTACAAGGAAGAGTTCCGCTCATACTGTTCACAGACACCTTTCTCAAGGCAAGCCTCTCCTGTCTGACACAGAACATGAAGAACCGTCGAGTTTGGGTGTGACCTTTTACATGATCTTTGTCCCTCACTGCCTGTAACAAGACACAGGTCTTTGAAATAGATCATTCTTTTCATTAGACCTTAGTGGCCCAGTTACCCAAAAAGCAGAATAAAACCCCAAGAAAAAGAAAAAACAAAAGAGAATGTCTGCTCAAAGGACACATGTACATCCTCAAGGATTTCCAGTGTTCCTTGATAAAACAAGCTGTCTCAAGCGAATCTGAAATTTGATCCAGCTTTGTTTCAGGAAACAGGATGCAAAGGGAGCAAAATCTCCCTTCTCAATCACCAAGGTCTAACGCAGTGGTTCTCAACCTGTGGGCCCGACCATTTGGGGGATTATATATTGGTTATCCTACATATCAGATATTTACATTACAATTCATAACAGTAGCATAATCACAGTTATGAAGTAGCAGCAACAATAATTTTATGGTTGGGGGTTACCACAACATGAAGGACTATATTAATGTGTCACAGTGTTAGGAAGGTTGAGAACCACCAGTCTAATGTTTATTGTTATCTAGTATATAATGTAACGGTGAGGCAATGGGTTTATGTTATTTGTATTAAAGCTGTATATATTCAAAAGATCAAAATGAAAAATAAAAAAAGTCAAATATAAATGTCTATCTCAAATACTTAATCATTTGACATTCAGTTTGTCTTCAACCACAGGAAATTTTCGTTGAATTTAAAACACGGTTTTCTCATGTATGCAGTGTATGGCTATGTTTTCTTCTGTCTACCGAATGTGGGAATGGAGTGCGGGAAAACACAGTCTTTTTCATGATCAACTGGCTGTGCCTCCCCGCTTGGCTTCATCTATAAGCTCTTCCAAGGATTTAAAGCTCATGTGAGAGCACCTCCATCCTGTGTGCTGAGTTCAATAAGAGATTCCTGGAATTAGTGGACCTGCAGCTGCAAGGAACCCCGGGGTTGTTCCAGACACCCAGTTAACTCAGCTTTAAGGAAGACCATGGGCTCTGGGATGTCAAGGTCAAGAACATGTCCTGTGGTTTCAGCCCTTCTCTTAAGTAACAATTTATGCTTTTCCCAAGAACTTCCCATTCTCAGTATAGTCTTTCTTTCTTTCTTTCTTTCTTTCTTTCTTTCTTTCTTTCTTTCTTTCTTTCTTTCTTTCTTTCTTTCTTTCTCTCTCTCTCTCTCTCTCTCTCTCTCTCTCTCTCTCTCTCTCTCTTTCTTTCTTTCTTTCTTTCTTTCTTTCTTGTTTTTGTTTTGTTTTGTTTTGTTTTTTGAGACAGGGTTTCTCTATGCAGCTTTGCACCTTTCCTGGAACTCCAGGCTGGCCTTGAACTCACAGAGATCCGCCTGCCTCTGCCTCCCGAGTGCTGGGATTAAAGGCATGCTCCACACCACCCGGCTGGTACTTCATTTTTATCAAATGCACATGGTGCCATAAGTAAGAATAAGGGTATGGTTTAAATATTAGCATATAATTTAACACTGTGATATAGCTTAATATTTGGAAAAATAATTATTCAAAGTTTATTCCATATTTGAGTAGATAATTGGAATGAAGTGGCAAGGTAAATAATTCTGTAGTTATTTGATTATTTATCACATATATATGGTACATCTATGTACCTGTATATATATAAGAACCTGCTTTTAGATGAACTATATTTATACTAAAAGCTAAAAATTCACAGGTTGGGATTAACTTCTTTAAGAAATCTCTGATATGAAGTTTCATCTGTATTCACATAAAAAATGCAGAAAACAATCAATTTACTAAATACACATACTTTTACAAAGTAATTAAAATAAAATGAAAAATTCTATTTACATGTTATATCCCCTTTAGTGTTCCTTAACTGACACTAAACATCAGGTTTGCCTTGTTGAGTGACCAAAGGCTCCACCTGCACTATTAGAAGAGAAAAGGAACGGATAATTTTCCTCGTCCCCATGGGAAATCCCAGGAGGAAGTGGAGCAGTGTGTATACCCTTGGGCTTGGGATTTTCTGCTCCATCAGACGTCTGCCTTCTCGGAAGAGGTGCTTCCTTCTGTCTAGTTACGGTGCTTGTTGCTTAGGGGTCCTCACAGTTGCATTGGGCCAGAGTCTTGTCAGAGACCCCACGAGACAGAACGCCCCGAAAAAATGTGTCTCGGATTCCACCGCTGTCGATCATTTCTTCCTGGTATTGATTCAAGCACGAAACATCAGCAATGTCACTGTCTGTGCCTGTTATACTGTTCTCTCTCCCTCGGGGGAGGGGCACAGTCTGCAGCCTCTTTGACTGCACTTTTAATGCTGCCGTTGACACAAGGCTCTCTAGCGTCTCAGAGCCTTGCTTTCTAGTAAAAGTGGTAACTTCCATCTCGTTTCCAAAACGCCCATCAAGCTACAGCGTGACTTTTATGAATGACTCCCGGTAGAACCGGCTAGTGAACAATACAGAGTCAAGGGGGCAGCCATGTTGCAGGGAACACGGTAAGCCAGTTTTAGTATGGACTTTGGTTGGGTGGGGGGTGTGAGGAAAAAACAAACGAACTTCTGTAGCATAATAAACTCTAGTTTGGTTTAAAGCATCATCGAGTTTTACCCAACATCTAGACTTTCTCCAGTAGAAAACTGGGCTTGTGCCCTGTAGGGATGTAGACAGTTCCCTTCAGGTGGCCCTCCTGCTCACAGTAATGAGCGCCTACAAAGGCTTCAGGGTCTCCCCAAATGTATCAGAAAATGCTGCTGCTCTCATGGCTGCAGAATTGTCCGCTGAGCCCTTTTGATTTTATGGCAGGTGTGGACACCAGCATGCGATTTGACTTTGAAGAATTTCTTTTATAGTTTTCCGTACAGTTCTTTGCACCACAGTAAGCCAAGATTTGACTTCAGACACTCATTATCAAGGAATCTTGCCTATGACTGCAGCATCCCCATTCCAAAAAGGGGATTTCGACTCAACGGTCTTTTTCTTAATTTATTTTTAAGACGGGGGCTCATGGATTCCAGGCTGACCTAGAGCTTGTTATAGAGCTGAGGATGACCTTGAACTTCTGATCTTCCCACCTCCACCTCCCAAGAGGTGGAATTACAGTTGTTTCATGCAGTTCTGAGGACCAAACTCGGGGTTTTGTGAGTGCTAGGCTAGTATTTCACCAACTGAGTTACACCCCCAGCTATCAATTCACATTTACCTTTTTTAGACTTTATCTACATACACACACCCAAGTCTTTTTAACTAAATACAGTTTTTATAAATGCAGCCTCTTCTTGTAGAGACTCCTATAAAAATATTGCCTTTTCTATGAAGTAGCAATTCCCACTGCTAAAATCACTTTCAAAATTTCAATAATGATAGTCAAAAAATGCAGATTAGATGGTCATACATGCAAAATATTTAGTGTCCTAAGTATTAAAAAAAACTGTTTTTCATTATGCAGTTTTTCAGCCTCCATATTCTTGTCAAAAGGTTCTTGATTTTTTTCTGTCCTCTGTGGCTCATGGGTTCTTCTAGAATAGTGGACATGTGTAAGCTTTGGGCTAATCAGAACCCAGTCCATTACTGTTGTTAAACAGAGATCCAGCACTTGGCATTCTCTCTGGAAATGATCCTGGTGTAGCTGGCTTCAACGCTGACCCAGGATGCTATTTGAGTCGGGCTTGGTCACGTAGCACCTCTTAGGTCCCTCTCAATATTGATACAGACATGCGACTAAATTAGCCCCATTGAGATGCTGAGAACTAGTTCTTAGATCCTTTGGAAGAGACTTGTACTCATTGGGAATTATATCTAAACATGAAGAAGTGAATCTTTGGAGTCTGTGGTAACCATCCTTCTGTCCAAGGGGACATATTTCTGAGTTAACCATCCTTCTGTCCAAGGGGACATATTTCTGAACATGGAACAACTGTAATTAAATAGTTGCTTTACATCAACCTTAAAGGAAGCAAAGCCGGGGACCTTAGAAAGTTGCCGATGTCCTGTGAGCATAAGCTCTCAGTAGCTAAAGGGCGCTGTGGGTTATTTCATAAAATGTCCGAAGCTCCAACGATTGAACAGTTGCTTGAAAGCCCTCAAGGGTTTGGAGGGCCAAGTCCCGTGGTTGGTTATGCAAATGAATTGCTGTTCTGGGGGCAGAGGGAAAGCATCGATGGGTGTTTAGCTCAGGTTTCCTAGGGCTGAAGACCACAACGGTTCATTAAATAATTAACTGATTTTCCCCATGTGGCATTAACAAAATCAATGCACTGTCATGAACTACTAGGCATCAAGGACGAGCCTCAGCCAAACAGAACAAGGCAGGGCTCACTGACCGAAGGACTCAACCAGAGAATGAACAAAATATTCCCATTTCTCCAGTAGGTATGGACTCAGGCTGGGTCAGTCGGCCCCTTGGATTTATTGTTTATAGAGTTCTAATAGAGAAGTACAGTAGTAAAGAATGAAACCCACTCTGAGACTCACACTTACTCAGCCCATGACTCCAGGCCACCTTGGTACAGTGTCCTCACCCTCAAAAGGAAGGGGTAAATATGGACCTTTCAGCCCGCTCTTTTTGGTTTCTATCCATTTCATTTTTAAAAAACTTTTCAAACCATTTTACTTAGTCGAACTATTTTTAAATCGGTTTAATTAGCAATCATGTAAAGAAATAATGTTCAAAATGGAAGAGAGAGGGCAAGTGGGTGTTTTTAGAATTCCTTAAGGATTTATATTTTGAGAAAGCTCCCATTGACCTCCAGCCCTTCCCATCCCCACCACCTCAGTTCTAAATCAAAACTTCAAGTCAATGGTTAAGAGTCATGGGAATCTCATTGTGAGTCACCAAGCGCGGTGAATAAGAACAATTGATTCACCTGAAAATTTAACAGGTCCAGGTTGTCTACATGGAAGAGCAGGCTGAGAGTGTTGGGGCAAAGAGAGTGCTGTGAATTTGAAACCAGCCCTGGCTATACAGTGAGCGTGAGGCTGACCTGGACTGCAGTGGGAGACTTGGCCTCACAAAACTAAATCCGATCAAACCTAATCCAAAGCAACCACAAAACCAATGAACTACAACAAACAAACAAACAAACAAACAAAAAACTGATCGAAAATTTTAAAATTTTCCTCAGGCTGGAAGTGTAGCTCAGTGGATAGGTATGTGTTCAGCAGTCTTAAGTCCTGATCTGAGGTGCTCACATGCAAATACACACACACACACACACACACACACACACACACACACACACACACACACACACACACACACACCATTGCCCAGAGCTGCACAGCCATAAAACAACTGAGCCGGGATCTCAAAGCAGGTCTGCCTGATGACAGAGACTCTTCCTTCTACAACTCTAGCTCCTTTAAGCATTCAAAACATCCATTTGAGGGCCACCATGACCTACAGACCAGTCATATTTTAAGTGATTTTTATTTATTTGCTGACTCATTAGTAGGACACAGTCCCACAGGGGAGTTCTATCATCCTTACCACGATACAAAGAAGGAAAACGATACTCATGTTTTCAGATGCTTTCCCCATGTTTTCTTAGACATTTATGCCATGTGTACATGTACATAGGCATGTCTGTCATCAAAGAAAATGGCAGCATCAGGGTCATTGTTAAAGAATGACCCCATCTACAAAAGGCAGGAGCACGTGGGGATGTATTTATTTCAGGTGGAAAAATTTGAGTTTTGGAATGAAATATTATCAGGACCCAGATGTGACCCTGGGTCCTGAGAATCATCATGGATTAAGACCTAGCCGTTACCCTGGATAATCTACCCAAGAATCCTGCTTTTAGGTACCACCCATTGGCAGACAAGATTCCTGTTTCCATCTACCTTTCAAGTCAACTGTGAAATAACTATTTTAAACCTGAAAGCCTTTGGAAGGGCTTAACCTTCATTTTGTAGGAGAGAATACTCACCGTGCCTCCCTCTGGCTTGGTGTGTATCTTCCATGGTTAGAATTCCTATCGATGTTTTAGGCTCTTCCTCACCAGCACGAAAACAAGGCCCTGTCTTTGTGCGGGTTAAAAGCAGCGATGCTCTGACTGTTGAAGGGATTTCATTTCTTTCTGGACCTGTGATGAGGGCTGTGTTTTACAGCAGGGACCTGAGGGACTGGGTAACAAGCTCAAATGTATCAAGAGTTATTGTAAAAATAAGGATTTGACGCCAGTGGTTTTCAATTGATAATCCAGTCTATAGTAAGTAAAACATTGGAAAAGAAATAAGTAAAAGGTGTTTAATTTCAGCAGAAGTACAAAATGTGCAAACACACGAGGCTAGGAAATTTGAAGTAGGTGGCTCTAAGGCAGCAGTTCTCAACCTGTGGGTCACGACCCCTTTGGGGGGGTCGAATGACCCTTTCACAGAGGTCGCCTAAGACCATCAGAAAAAAAACACAAATATTTGCATTACGACTCATAACAGTAGCAAAATTACAGTTATGAAGTGGCAATGAAAATAATTTGATGGTTGGAGGTCAGCACAACATGAGGAATTGTATCAAAGGGTCACAGCATTGGGAAGGTTGAGAACCACTGCTCTAAAGGAAGTGAAGGGCTGTCTTCAAATCATTTAGTGTGCCCTCAGCCTTCTGAGGCATGAAGCAACATTTTCCTGGAGTCCTTAAGAGGCCGGTCTGTACTAGGCACAAGATGACTGACGCATTTTCTCACGTGTGTTGACTTTAAAAGAAGAAGCAGAGATTCAACAATGTTCAGCTGTCCAAGGTCATTCGGTCACCTGAGGCAACACAAGAATTTCTGCCATCTCTGCTGACTGCAGCATGCTCTCTCCATTATATCATCCTAAGTCCTTTTATGGGACCATTTAGATGCTAACTGGGAATGAAATAAATGGTGTCTGGAAATTCTCTCTATCACCTCTACTCTACTCTCCCTTCTGTGGCCTCAGTTCTGAACATAGCACTGTTGTTTAGCAATTTGTACACACACACACACACACACACACACACACACACACACACACACACACGTACGTATAGGCAACAGTGCAACTTAATGAATTCAATGAATTGCAATTTTCAATTCCCCACACTCTTACCAGGCCACACAATCTCCTCGAGAAGGTGACTTTGAAATCATCTGCTCCAGGCCGAGTTCACCATCTAATTTTATCTTTGTGTGACTTTGTCAAGTAGTCCTCTCTATTTTATCGGAGACCACTGTCTCAAGTAATATAGATGGACTGCTGACCACAGAGCAGCCCCGCTCTCATGAAGCTTTTTCCTAGAGCAGTCATTCCCTGTTATATTTTATAATTACTCTAGCACAGTTAGACACTGGGTTACAGAGGGAAGAGAAAAGGCCAATGCATTTCAAAGGCATTCTTCAATGGATTACTCACGAAGAACGCCCCCCTGAGTAAACTTCACATCTATGGCTGCCACTGGGTACCTAAAAGTTAATCTTAGCGCTTTGCCCTCAGTGTGGTTCTATTAATGAGTTTAAATGCACCCTTCCCAGGTGACTCAAAGATACTTAAAGACCCAGAAATGCTTTGGGGCTCTTCTGGGTGAAGAAAACAGATGGTCCTAGGAGTAGTAGTTGGTGTGCGTGTCTCAGTTTGAGTTTGATTTGAAGGTGGTTCTGAGAGAGAGGGCAGTGCCCTCAGTGGATGTCTGAGGAAGAATTTACTTCAAAACAGAGAAAGGGAATGGACGTAGGAGGTGTTCAATCAAGAAACAGCAAATAACTGAAGGAACAGAGTGGAAAGGCCGGAGTCGTGTGAAAAGCACCTACCCAAAACACTCTACTAAAACAGGAGTTATGGGGTGAGGGGCAAGCCCCGAAACAAGCATGGCTCTGGATTCAGGAGGCAGGGTACAGTTGATGTCTTTGCATCCACTTAGCTTGGTTTGGTTCTATCGTGGGTGTGGCTAGTGCTGCTCATCTCTGTTTCCCAAGGCGAGGAAGAAATAAACCCAACTGAAAGTAAAGAACCATGATTTAGGGGCATCGAGATATCCAGCTCTTCATCTGTGTTTCCTGGATACAGCACTTGCCACAAGCAATGCTACTGAGCAGTAACATTTTGTTTGACAACCTGCCTGCTCTTGGCTACTACTCTTGTTTCCTAATTATTCTTTGTTTAAATTATTTCTTTTACTTTTAAGATTATAATGACATCCTTTCCCCCTTCCCTCTCCTCCCTCCAAGCCCCCCCATATGTCCCCCTCCTTGCTCTCTATCAAATCCGTGATCTCTTTTTTAAGTGTTAAGTGCATATATGGATGTTCCTAACTATAACTTGCTCAGTCCGTATAGTGTTACTAGTATGAATGTTTTCAGGGCTGACCATTTGGTATTGGATAACCAATTAGTGTGTTCTTCCCTGGGGAAGACTATCTCTACTGATTTCAACATTCCTTCCTAGTTGCCCGTAGTTCTTTGTGTAGAACTGAGGCCTCATGGTCTTCTCCCCATTCACTTTAGCATGTCTATCGCTGTCCTTGTTCAGCTCATGTTTAGGCAGCCATGTTAGTGAGACTCTGTGGGTGGAGCTTCTGATGTTACTAGGAGACACAATCTCACAGTAAACTCCCTGGTCCTCTGGCTCTTACGATCTTTCTGCCCCCTCTTCCGAAATGATCCCTGAGCCTTAGGTGTGGGAGGTGTTTGTAGTTGTCTACAAATGCGGTTCGGGAGACAGCAAGCTTGGAGACAGCAAGTCCAGCAACCCAGGACCCTTCACACTCATGGACCGGTCAAGATGAAATTAAAGAACACCAGGAGATGAAAGCAGAGGGACAATCTCCCTGTCTTATTACCAGCCATCTGGTGCCTTCAGATCTCTCTAGGCATCCTAGGAAACCCAACAACATCTCACCTGAGCACCCGTCTTGGCACCCGCCTGTCAGGAAGCATGTTTATTGTTTTTCTTTGTAACTGAAAGGCTCCCAAGAGGCCAGCAAGAGGCTCTGGTAAGGTCCAGCCGGCGCTGATCGTATACACTGAGGTTGTGTTCATTTTCAATCTTCTTCCTGCCCACTATGTAGGCATGAAAGACTTGCCAACCTGTAGTCTCTACCCCGTGGTCCACTGTACTCTGCTACCCTCTTCCAGTGGAGATAGTATGTAGTCAAAAGCATGGGTTAGAAACACAGAGAACTTCGCATTAGAATCCTGAATCTGCCGTAGGAAGTTATACATTTCCTCTAAACCTCCATTTCCTCATCTATCATGGGAAAAAAAATAATGATTCATAGAGTCAGTGTGACGATCAGGTCAGGAATCAGGAAGAGCTCAATAAATGTTCATTCCTATTGCTATCACTACCGTTGGTTACCAAGGTCGCAAAGATGCCTTGTGCTTTCAATGTGCAAAAAATATTGTGATGAAACAGCTCTTTAAATACTCTATTCATAGTCCTCACTACCAAGGAAAATGAATGGCAGATAATCTGAAGTGATACGGTGTTGCCCAGAGGACCCCTCTTTCCTACTGTCCTCTTAACTTTCCTTCCTCTTGGCAGCCATTTCTTAGAGACGACATGGATGCTCCCTACCAATAGATCCTGCATATCCTCCCACAGAGCCTGGGGCCTAAATGAAGCTAATATCTCTGAGATATAAGGAAGGGTATAGCAAAGTCGAAATGCTATGTGAGAATTCAATGGAGATACTACAAGAGAAAATCTAGTCTCCCAAGAAGGAAAGAAAGCTAAAAATTTGACATAGAGACTGCATCCTGGAAATTAGAGGTTATATTTTAATTTATAGTTACCCACAGAAAGATAGCACATGGGACCCCAAACCAAATAACCATCCAACCAACCAATCCACCAACCAACCGAACAGACACATTTCCATTGCATTTGGAATAAGATCCTCTAAGAGAAGCATTATGTGTTTGGAAAAGAGTGGCAGGGATGCTGGGAAGTATTTTATGCGCCATCCAGTTTGAAATTATCCCCTCTTTTATGCCCTTCGGTAAAAGAAAAAAACAACAAAACAAAACAGTCTACTCAGTAATGAAGGCATAGTCCATTATAGTTATCCTATTCTTTTGGAGGTGGGGGGAAATACACAGCAGCTTTGTTCACTCCATGTGGTAAACCAAATTGCTTCAAGTAAAGTACAAAGAAGACAGACACTAAAATTGAAATCTCCCTGCCTCTTGCACCTAGAGGCATATGCTCTAGCTAGAAGGCATACGCAAGGAAGGCAATAAGAAGAATCGCAGCAAAGCCAAATGCACGAGTTGAACTTGCTTAGACAACTGATTCTGAGGGGCAGCCATCTTCACGCTCCATCTGCTTGGAGAAAATTTCATGTTAATCAGGCCTATAAGAGGGTGTGGGCATGGGGTTCCATTCTGTTAAAGCCATAAAGACGTTGGTACAGTGATGCATCACTTATCTGTTGAGTCTGCTTTTATTTTATTATTATTTTATTTGCAAAGAGCCATTTTGCACCCCAGGAAGTCTGCTAACTAAAGCCCCTGGGAAACCAGTGAATGCAAGCAGGCTACTGGGTACTATACCAAACACCAATGAAGAAGTAACTTGCTCACCATGAAATATTCATATTGGGAAATTTGACTTTTTAATTTAGATGTCAATTGAGTACCTAACCCTTATCACTCTGCTGAAGAGGCCCGGAAATATATTCACAGAAGACGTAAATAGAATCGGCTTACCAGATTTCAATAATTTACTTTGAGGGTCGTACTCCAAAATATTCTGTGACTGCTTAGACGATAGAAAATTCTCCTGTGACTTCCCTTTCTGTGGCCTTGAAAACTCCTGTTAAGACTTGGTCTTAACGCATCACGTGACTTAGATTAATACGCAATTTATTGGGAAGCAGAAAACAGTATAGAAGCAAAGTCCCCTCATTATGATTCCTGGCTAATAGTATTGATTTTGAAATGATGATAGAACAAAAGCTTTGGATTCAAATGATCACACTATAGTTCTCAGTCCCGCTCTGCCCAGTGCTTGCCTTGTATCTGTGGGCTAGACCATCAGCATCTCAAAAGCCTGGTAACCTGTTCTGTATGATGCAAGAATTCCTTTATTGCAAGGCTGCACTCCATATCAGTTCAGTGAGGAGGTGAATGGCAGCTTTGGACATTATTATTAAGTGCGTATTTAGTATTATATGCTCAGTTATCCCAGGGGAGAATTGATTGATTTGTCTGTGGTTGTATCCCAATAGACACAATTCTAAACAGAGCAGCCATGGCTTGTTAAGGAAAAATGCCTTAGATTTAGTATATTCCTCATGCAGTACACATTATCAAGCACTAACAATGGCCAAGGACAAGGGACTCAGTAGAAGGTTTCACACCAAGCATGCAATGTAGGTTCATGCCATTGCTAGTTAGAATGCAGCTAAGTTCTTCTCGAAGACTTTTGTGAAAGATGGAGCTGACCTTTTCATTTATGCTGCCTAAGTGCCAGGCACTATGATAAGCATATGTAATAGCCCCATGCTCTAGGTATCATCCTTGATTTACTAGTTTATTTTCTTGTGGTGTGTGGGCATGGCTGGGTGGTTTACATGCATGTGTATATGTATTTGCACGCACATGGGCCTAAGTGTGTTCAGGTGGACACGCACATGTGTGTGTGTGCTTATGAATGCTAGATGTTGGTATTGGGTTTTGAGGCAAGGTCTCTCACTGAAGCTGGAGTTCTAGCCTTTTAGCCTAGCTAACTAGCTTGCCTTGAAATTCCCTCTCAGTTCTAAGCACTAGAAATCCAGGCAGAGTGCAACATCTGTCCAGTTCTGATTTTTTTTTTTTAATGTAGGTTTTGAGGATTCAAACTCTGAACCTCAAGTTTGCATATCAAGGGCTTTGTTCTTTGCACCATCTCTCCAGCTCACTTGTTTTTGTTTTTTGAGGTAGAGTTTCACCCTTAGCCCAGGCTGGATGAGAACTCAGTATGTAGCCCAGGCTATCCCCAAACTCTCAGAGGTCACCCCCACTCCCCCACTTCAGTTTCCCAAATTCTAAGGTGTGTGTCACCATATCTTGTTCTGTCATTGTTTTAGAGATGAGATCACTGGGGTTCAGATGATTAAAGTCTTGTCTGAAGTCTCCACTTTGTGGGGGAAGTGGTGGTTTAGGTAGGCCTAACATCTTCTGTTAGGACAAATCTTGCTTTCTGACATGGGCAGCAGAGTGGTCTGGAGTATAAGCAGGGTTCACAGAGGAATAGTCCATTACCATGTAAGTGAGGAAATTCCATCCAAAACAAAAGAGAGGTGCAGGTGTCATATTCCCTTGGGGATAATCAGGAGGCAAGGGAGACAGGTGAAGATTTTGGGGGGACCCTGCTGCTTCAGTGATGCTACACTTTGAGTCTGAGGGAAAACAAAGAAGCTGTTGGTGCACATCCTAAAAGATGAAGGGGAAGGATAGATGGAGGCCCAGAATGTAGAACCACCCACTGTGGGCTTGACCTCCTGATTTGCAGTAGGCATCCCCACTGGCCTGGGTAAGTTACTTGTCCAAGCTTCCATCTTCCCTCTAGGAAGTCATCACGATGATGATGGTGATGATGATGATGATGATGATGATGGTGATGATGATGGTGATGGTGATGATGATGGTGGTGGTGATGATGATGGTGATGGTGATGGTGGTGGTGATGATGATGGTGATGATGATGGTGGTGGTGATGGTGATGGTGATGATGATGGTGGTGGTGATGGTGATGATGATGGTGGTGGTGATGATGATGGTGATGGTGATGGTGATGGTGATGGTGATGGTGATGATGATGGTGGTGGTGATGCTGCTGCTGCTGCTGCTGCTGATAATGATGATGATAGTGGCTAGTCACTCACCATCCAAGAAGGATTTGCTCGGTAAATAATTCTCCCCAGATAAAAGAGTTCTGGAGATTAAATGGTTAGCCCACAGGCAGGGCATAAGGGAGGCCTTGCATTTGGCAAGTTCTCAGTAGCTGTTGTCTGGTGCTATGGTTGATCAAGATCATGGAGACAGCAATTTGACTCTCCTTTGTGTGATTTTCCATCCTTGACTTTCTTTTCCCTTCTCCACAACATCAGTGGCATCTTCTCTACTTAGGGATGTTATGGTCCAGAAGCCAATAGCAATGAGTCCTTCACGGCCTCCAGGCTAAAGGGGTGGGTGCTGCCTACGGTCCGTCATTTTCTCTCCTCCAAAGTGAGATAGATTCCCTTCCAGAGAGGGAGACATGGAAAGGGGAAGATAGGTAAGGCCCATGTGGGTGTGGGCCGCTCCAAAATGGGCTCCTGGCTAGAATCCCCAGTCAAAAGTAATCCAGATTAGTGCAGGGAGCCTGAACATACACAGTTTATCTGTCCATTCAGAGATCAAGAAACAAGCAACAGTTTGGGGGGCTAGCCTGGAGGGTTAGGTCACCCATCAAATAATCTCCAGTCCTTGGAGCCAGTAAAGGTGTGGGATCAGACCCACCTCTGAGAGATCTCCAAGGCTATAGCTAGCTACACAGGAAGCTACTAGAAAGCTGGGTCTGAAAGATCTTTAGATTGGAGCCAATAAACACACAGCAGCTGACTTCATCAATGACTGAGGACCTCGGATGTGAAAGCACATCTCAGTGGTGCGAAGCAAGGCACTCCCTCCTCCCACCCCCAGGCAGCACATAATGCTGCTCCAGTCCCCTTGGGAACATGTCTGTCACTTGGGAAGTGGGAGCAGGGCTCTAAATCCACTGATTTTTCTATCACCGCTTAGAATAGGTGCTTAAAGGGGAATGTAAGTGGAGTCATAAATCAAGAGAATTACGCTGACGCCTCACTTGAGTGAAATGTCACCCAAGCAAGTGCAGCTTCGGAGCTGATGGAAATGACGCCCTGAGCAGGCTCCTGTGCACACGGAGTGTGTACACTGACAGCCATTGGTGACATGATAGGAGGGATTTTGCTCTGCTTCTCCTGACACCGACACTTCACTGGATACTGGGATACTGTGATAAGGTTTGAAGCGGGATTGCCACATTTTGGTCACACAGACACATGGGATACATCCTATTTTTATCTCTAGTTTACTGATGTTAACATTGAGGCCTAGAAAACAGGGTTATACTAGGAGTCTAAGATGGGACTGGAAGCAAGACCTGGCACTGTGTAGCTTATAGCCTGTGCGATTGGGTCCTGTATCATTCTTCCCCTTCTGCCATTGGCCAATAGCAGACCTTCTAACAGGACACTGATGTTGACAATCCCATAGGGCATGCGCAGGAAAAAGAGACTGTGCAGCTGCCTCCTGTGGTCAAGATGACTAATTTACAAGTCACAGAGGAGTCACCGGGAACTATTTAAGGTGAATTTGAAGGATTCAAATGTTGTAAAGGGCCGCACTAGAAAAAAATAAGATCTTGTCATTGCCATAATGGGTCTAGCTTCTGTGTGGGGGCTGCTGTGGGCTTGCAGCCTCACCTGTTAAGATGGTGAATGGCTCTCGGAAGACAGATGTCTTCAGCTGCTCTCATCCCTGAGTAGATGTTGGGTACCAATCTGGTTGCCAATGTTTTGCATTAGAAGTACTCTTCTCCCGTGGTTTTACTTTAATATCTTCACCAGTCTTTGGGGTCCTGAGATTCTGTAACGATGCTAATAATGTTTGCGTTCAGACACCACATCAGAGGGCATGATGAAATCTTTCCTCAGCCATGGGACACATGGGCTCATCTCATCCTTGGTAGTGATATGCCACCCATTTTGACTCATCATTTTTTTCCCCTAGGCCCCATTAGTTGTCCAGGAAGCCCTTATGAATTAGACAGCTAAGGTTTACTTTTTCTCTCTCAACCTCCTGTCTTGTGGGAATGATACTTTATCTTCAGAAACCTCCTTGATGTGTTTTTTAGCTTTCAGAGTTCTATTCTTTTTCTTTTTAATATTCAAAAAACCAGGATTATAAATGTATATAATTTTTATTTCTCTTTTGCTTTGTGTATTATATCCAATTCTATAAAATCAGTTTCTATTGCCAGTTATATTGACTTTCTCTTGTGCTGATTATCCTTGTATACCTATTCATGTTTATAAACAAGTTCCTGGGTAGCTGGGAAGGATTAGAGAACCTATTTGCTAATATGCTTTTTCTCTCCTTTTGAAGGAAGTCTGTGTGGTGTTGGGGGAGCAATCAACAATGACCATTGTTTTAAGATGAATGGGCAAGGAGCTAGCAGTTAGATACCAGACCAGCCCTCCAGATTCCAGAGGAAGGTTAACTTGAAAATTCTATTCCCAAACTAAAAAGCATAGATGTTCCATGGTTCATCTGAGAGTTTTGCTCTTGGGATAATGATGACGAGACAATGATGATGATGGTAGTTATGGTGATGACAGTGATATGACAAAAGCTGTAACTGCTACTTATAGACAGGCCCTGTCTTAAGCACATCATGTATATAGATTCATTTACCATCCACAAGCATCTCTGATCTATGTACTGTAGTATTGCTTCCTTGTATTACCATCTTTTGTGGGACCGCCAGCTCCCCAATAACAACATGGAGACTTAATATGAATTACGAAAGCTTGGCCTTAGCTTAGGCTTTTTTCCAACTAGCTCTCATAATGTAAATTAACTGCTTTTAATCTACATTCTGACACATGGCTTGGTTACCTCTGTTCTGTACCGTACATCTGACTTCTTCAGAGTCTCTGGCAAAATCCACACACTTTTTAGATTCCTCCTCCTCTTCCTCTCTCTCCCTGGAAATCTCGCCTATCCTCTCCTGTCTAGCTATTGGCTATTCAGCTCTTTATTAAACCAATCAGAAGGCGCCTTAGGCAGAGACACATCTTTATAGTGTACACAAATGTTCCAAAACAATGTACAGTTTCTATCCTATTTTCAAAGACAAGGGAATGGAAATGGGAAGAGGTTGAATAATCTGCCTAAAGTCACACAGGGAGTAAGTGGCAGAGGTAGCCTTTGAACAAAGCTAGCTTGGCCCCATGCTCCATTCTTTCATTTTTAGGTTGTATTGCTGACTGACTGCCCTCCATGGGCAGAGGTGAGGAGTCTAAGAAAAGGCTTCACATATAGGACAAAACTTCAATATATATAGTGTGCTGATCCTTCCAGCAGGACCTCTGAGCTATGGATGGTGCTCAAGTTACTATCTTGAAATGACTTGCAAAGGTAGCATGTTTTTCCGGGTAGTTTTCTAATATTGGAAATTCACTGTGTAAAAAGAATAAATAAATTCAAGCTGTAATATGAACTCCCGCTTATTTCATTTGTATTTCTGCATAATCAAGAAAGGTATTTGTTATCACTGAAATATAGGGTTTAGTAGACATGTACTCTAAGTAGATGGATCCCTGGAACTCGGAGTAGATGTTTAATAGGCTGAAGAAAGAACAGTTTAGCCACAACAAGCCTGATGATTTGGAGGATTCATGAAGCTATTCTTTAGAAAAACACAAAAGGAAACAGATTGCTCTCTTCAGAATTCAGTGATTTCCTAAGGATCACCTGAAGTGCCTTCCGAGATTGATTTATGCTTGTAAAACATTCGGTACAAAGACAGTTGTTCTTTTTTTTTTTTTTAACAAAATTTTCAGTACTTTGTTTCTATAGTTATTACAAGGACCAAATTACCTAAAATACTTGTGTTCATTATAAAGGAGGTGGAAAGCACATAGAACATTACATGGCACATAGCAACAGCAAAACCACAGTTACCTTCTGTTATGCAATTACCATAATCCCCAAGCTTTAGGGACAGATTTTATTCCCATAAGCATTTTGCAAAGCATGGACATAAAGAAACTCCAAAGCAGTGTGACCCCCTACAGTACAGGCAGCTTGAGAGATCCCCTCTTCTCATGAAGTTTTGGGAGGAACATCAGTTTCTGGGGATGCTTTGAGACAAAACTTTTCATATTCAAATAAAAGTTTTAAAAAACATATTTCAGGGGCCAGTAGGATGAGTCAGTGGGTAAAGGCATTTGCTGCCAAGCTAGAAGACCTAAATTTCATGATCCCTGGGACGCTCATGGTGGAAGGAGAGAACCAACTCTCAGGATTTGTCCTGTGACCTCTGTGCACATGCCTGTACACACACAATAAATTAATGTTTTAATATGTTAATAAAAACATATTCCATACCACTTTACACAGACTCATTATATACAAAAGCATTCATAATGACAGCATTTGCAAACTTCAATACAGGATGGAAGGTTCTTTGGGAAAATGAATTTAGGTGTTGAGCAAATAGCTCTAGCTCATAAAGGATGATAATTTGTATTTGTTAAGTATTGCTTCAGGTCAGGACTCTAGTGGCCTAGATTATCTGAAATTGTATTTATATTTTATGAGAAAGTACATTTTTTTTATTATTTCAGGGTACTAGAAAACAACACCGTTAGCTGCTTGGAGGAAATTGTCAAATTTTAAAAATCAGATTAAATAAATTATTTACATAGGAAGAAGCTTGCTCCTACTCAAAGGAGCATGGGTTTTATGAATGGTATGTGGTAAAAGTGGAGGAACTTGATGGTGTCTGAAGAAGGCTCCTAGCACATGGCGTCTTCCAGTGTTCGCCTCTCTCCATATTGCATTTGGGTTAGCCCTGTGTACTGATTTAGTTGATGAAAACCTTTCCCCCCAGGTCTTAAAAGGTCCTGGCAGCCAGTCATTGTTGTAGCTTTCAGAAGCAAAGCCGGGTCTAACTGATGGTTTCTTTTCTCCTCTGGTAATAATATGCTTACTGGTGAAATAGTGGCATGAGCATCATGGGAATTACCAATCACTTTCTGCTTGGATTTAAGTCCAGCTCCACAAGATGAAACTTATACCTGATACCACTATCAGGCCAAGAGCCTGTGACAAGTAGATAGGTGATAGACTGTAGGGAAGACCCTACTACTACTTAATGGACCGAGTACTAAATGGATTTCTAATGACTTATCATTATACCCATAGATCTCTGCATCTCCCAACCCTCACCTGAGGGGCTTATATTTGCAGTAGATGGTGACTAACTCAGAGACCCACAACTGACCGAGGTGCAGAGAATAAGAGACTGCAGCACGCTCAGTCCTAAAGGGATTATATATACAGCACCCCGCACACCTCCCAAGGCTTATGGATCATTATGGAAGAGTATTGGAGGCAGAGGTGGTGGGTTACTATGAGGGAACATCTGGACACAGTAGGGCAGCTACATATATAAACTCATAGCAGCTGTGAGGCCAGTGCTCTTAGGCTGTGGGCCCCCTGAGCCACCATGGATGTTCTGCCGGAGAAAATCAATGGAGACTAGGAAGAGAGAGAATCAGAGTGGTCTAGCTTTCTGAGCATGCTGGCTGAGGCAGGTAGGAGACTGACAGAAGACACCAGTCTCCTTGCTTTTCCTGACAAAGGCCAAGGCATGTGCTTGGGCCACCATAGACAATACAGACGAATCAAGAGTCCTCAGAAGGTCATTGCCACAAGCAAAATCACAGCAGCAGAAGGGCCATCCAAGTGAACCCAGCAGTCCACAGAATCTTCATAGATGAGAAGAGGATTTTTGTTTGAATCCACTAGTCTTCAGTGGTTTGCCACACACCGTAAATGCCTAAAGCAAGAACAGCATCCAGATGGTTTCCCTTCATTTCATTTCCTAAATACAACTTGAGTGCATTTGCAATTTGTTCTCAGGTTCCTTCTGAACACTGTGTGCTGACTGAATCTTCAGTGTCTTAAAAGAACAGATACCATCTCATTGTAATACATCAGTGACTGCTGGTGGGAATGCAAACTTGTACAGCCACTCTGGAAATCAGTATGGAAGTTTTTCAGAAAATTGGGAATTAACCGACCTCAAGACTCTAGGGCATATTCCCAAAAGATGTTCAATCATACCACAAGGACACTTGCTCAACTTTGTTCATAGCAGCATTATTCATAATAGCCAGAACCTGGAAACAACCTAGATGCCCTTCAATTGAAGAATGAATAAAGAAAATGTAGTACATTTACACATTGGAGTATTACTCAGCTGTAAAAACAATGACATTATGAAATTTGCAGGCAAATGGATGGAACTAGAAAAAAATCATCTGAATAAGGTAACCCAGACCTAGAAAGACAAACACAATATGTACTCACTCTTAAATGAACATTAGATGCAAAGCAAAGGATATCCTGGCTACAATCCACAACCCCAGAGAAGCTAGGTAAAAAGGAGGACCCCAAGAGGTGCACACATGGATATCTCCAGGGGAAAAAAAAGAAACACAGCAGTGAAATAATACAGTGTTGTCTGTAGCCACTTGTATCTTGTGTCATATATTCCTTCTATACAGAAATCTGTTAAGTTAATCTAAAAGTAGATTTTCATGTTTCATCTTTAGTTTTAAGTTTAAAAACCCACAAACCAGGACATGTTGTACATTATAGGCAAAGTCCTTTCTGGGTCACCATCATATACATATCAACAGATCAGCTCCTAAGTAATGCCCCCCCCAGTTTTATGCTTTCATCTACAAGGGACCAAAAGGAGAGATGAAACTATACTTCGCATGTGAGACATTGGAGGAGTGGAGAGTGAGCGGAGAGTGGGCGTTCACAGCCAGACGAGGAGCAAGACGAGACAGAAAATAAATTGAAAGGTGTTGAGTGCTTGCTTGCCTGGGTTTTATTAGTTCTCTGAGTACTGAACTTTGATGAAGAGGGACAAAAGCATGATAGGAAAAACTTTTGGGAGAGTAAATACAGGACACAAAGCTCAGATATTTTGTTGGGTTGACATTGTGCCTCTTGGACTGTGACTCTGAAAATCTTGAGAACTATTTCTGGAGATTTTTGTGGTTTACACAAGGAAAGTCATTGCCAGATTCAGCAAATGGTGGTTGTCTTAGGGTTTGTATTATTGTGATGTAACACCATGACCAAAAAGCAAGTTGGGTAGGGAAGGGTTTATTTGGCTTACACTTCCATATTGCTGTTCATCATTGAAGGAAGTTAGGCAGGAACTCAAGCAGGGCAGGAACCTGGAGGCAGGAGCTAATGCAAAGGCCATGAAGGCGTGCTGCTTACTGGCTTGCTTCCAAAACTTGCTCAGCCTGCTTTCTTATAGCACCCAGGACCACCAGCCCAGGGATGGCGCCACCCGCAGTGGGCTGGGCCCTCCCCCATTGATCACTAATTAGGAAAATGCCTTACAGATGGATCTTATGGAGATCTCTTCTCAGTTGAGATTCCCTCCTTTCAGATAACTCTAGTTTGTGACAAGTTGACACAGACAAGCCAGCACAGTGGTATATAAGATATTAGATTACATTCAGTGTGGGGAAGGGGACAATATAAAGTTGATAGGTTCTTATGTGACCGATGATCAAGTTAGAAAGCTAAGGGACGTGCTCCACTCAGCTAACAACAACAACAGTACTGACTGAGCAGAATGTCCCCGGTAAATCAAGACTGGGGTTGGGAGATCAGCTACTTATGAAACAAGAGGGATGGTGTCCCCTGCATCATCTGTTTGAATGAATGTGCACACATGTGCATTTTCTAATAGAAGCTAAAGGTATAATCCTGGCTGGCCTCCCAGGAAGAGCTCCCAACAGAACAGAGAGTGATGAGGCCTTTGGATGCTTTAGTTCATCTTTGTAACTTTTAGGGTGGCTTAGAGTCTGCCTGGTAAGCTGGAAGTCACAAATTTTTAAGATTTATTTTTTTTATATTTAAGTTAAGTGTATGTGTATGGAGGTGTGTGTGTGTGTGTGTGTGTGTGTGTGTGTGTGTGTGTGTATGTGTGTGTGTGTGTGTGTGTGTGTGTGTGTGTGTGTGTGAGAGAGAGAGAGAGAGAGAGAGAGAGAGAGAGAGAGAGAGAGAGAGAGAGTTCCAGTGTCCACAGAGGCCAGAAGTATGAAGTACTCAGGAGCTAGAGTTATAGGCAGTTCTGAACAGTCCACGATGGGTGGAAATCAAGCGCAGGTCTTCTACAAACTGGCAAGTGCTCAGCTGAACCATTTCTCCAGCTCCATGATTTTGAAAGCTGGTTTCAAAATTACTTTTCTCAACTACTTAGGGACCCAAGTAACAAAGCAGAGCCCAGTGATGGTGAATGTCCCCCAGTGCCCACACAATGTCTGGAGAGCCATTGTCCAGTGAATAAAACTATCCTCAAACATTTGGAGAGATGGCTTTGGAAATCAAGTGATGGGCTCTGTTGATATCAGGAATCTTGAACTGGCCATCTGGATAAAAGACAATGGGGATCTGAGAGAGTAAAGGAAGGAGATCACCTTCCATGGGAACCAAGGGGACTAACTGGATCACAGAACACACAGGACACTTGGGAACTGTGTTAACGGTTTGGAAAACAGAGGGGAAATTGATTAGTGTATATAAGCAGCTGTGGGCAGAACCGGAATATTTATTTCATTTCATTCACATTGAAATGACTTCATTTGTACTCACTATTTCGAGGACGCTTTAGGTTACACAAAATGAACAGGCTATGATATTGGACAGGAAGTGCCGAGGGGAAGGAAAATTCAAATGTGGTTTCAAAAGGTGACCTCTTCTGCCAGCAGGTACCACGTGTTTGGGAGAATGCTCTTCCCTCAGTGGGGTGGGAGGGCCTGCTTTCACTGCACAGAACAGCTACTCTAGGAGCACGGGCTTCTGATTTGTTGCCTTAAACACTTGTCGCCAATTAGCTTGAAGCAGAGCCCAGCAATGTTCTTGGACAATATACGTTTAAAAGGTTTCCTTTGAGTAAAGATAGACACAAAGCGAATCCCATTCTCAAAGTCATCTTTTCCTGCCAAGGTTATGTGGCAGTGACTACATCTTTAGGATGCAGAACTTTTTTTTTTTTTTTTTTTTTTTTGGTTTTCGAGACAAGGTTTCTCTGTGCAACAGTCCTAGCTGTCCTAGAATTCGCTCTGTAGCCCAGGCTGGCCTTGAACTCACAGAGATCCGTCTGTCTCTGCCTCCTGAGTGCTGGGATTAAAGGCGAGCGCCACCACTGCCATGTTTAATGCAGGAATCTTCCAGATCCTGGAAAGAAACCTACAGCCACGGCAAAACTTAGAGAAGGAAGCCAAACTTCCTTCTCAGGAAAAACGAGATGCACGGATCTCATTAGGACCCCGACTAGAGAGAAAGCACCGTGAGAAACAGTTAAACCAATGTCCTTGAGGCAGCATCGCCTTACCTGAACATCCACTGATAGGCTGAAGTTATGTAACAAGGATATTTAAAAAGCTGTAGAAGAAAACCACGTGACTGCCTATGGGAACCGGGATTTTGCGCTCGGGACTCGTGATTGGATGGTTTGTCTTTTCACGCATCGGTCCATTTCCTTTGCTACTTTCGTCCTTTTCATTTGCTCTTTTGTGTTTTGCCTGTGTCCGTCTGAGGTCCCTGAGGTATGGCCCTTTGTCCTTCTGAGACGTATCACCCATAAGCAGCTCTAAGGGTCTTCTGTGCTAGGACACAGGTTATCCCTCCCCTGGGTGGCTGCTTCAACATGTCTAGTCCTCAGAGACCACAGACCATGCTTCTTCCTGATTTTTTTTTGTTTTGTTTTGTTTTGAGACAGGGTTTCTCTGTGTAGTTTTGGTCCCTGTCCTGGATCTCGCTCTGTAGACCAGGCTGGCCTCGAACTCACAGAGATCCGCCTGGCTCTGCCTCCCTAGTGCTGGGATTAAAGGCCTGCGCCACCACTGCCAGGCCTTTCTTCCTGATATTTTTGTTTCTGTACCACCGCTACCCCACCTCACCCCACTCCACCCTCCTACCCCGTCTCCAATACTGGATTCAGCAGACAGTAGAGTCGGTGGCGGGGACTCTACCACTGAGCTATATGCCCAGCCTCATTCATGTTAATGCAGTTTCCCAAACAGCTTTGTTACCCTGTTTGGGTAGTGATAGGTCTCAGCCTAAAAAACAAAACCTCACCGCCAGGCGCCTCGGGTTTTGATGTGGTTTATTTACCATTACAACCTAGATGGCGGACAGCCCTACCCTCGATCCTTATTGCTCAAGTGTTTATAAATGACTGTCTCCAAAGTGGATTAGCTGAAAAGCTAGGGTAGATTTAGGAACTATCTTAACACATTCGTTGGTGCTTTTGAAGGTGGTCCATCTTGAGATCTCCTTTCTCCCGGCTCTGTATCCTTCTGGCTAAGAGTGAAGGACAGGTATCATGGCTGAAAAGGCTGTTTCTGGAAATTCATTTCTAATAGGCCTGAAGCAAGTCAAGAAGCTGGCATTGTAAAAGATGCTTGATGAGCGATATGCACCGTGTTTAGGTTCCCAGCCATGTGCAGCAGCCAGCCTGCATTAGTCGACGTTTAGCGCATTGGTGAATTATGCTGATACATTGTTTGGAAGGGGATTTCCTGAATTTTAATGGTCATTTTAAAGACCACATGCAATGAAAGTTCAATTTTAACGATGACTCCAGTGTCTCGGTTCAGCCAAACCCTAAGGAGGGGGTGTAGGCCGTTGAAGAAAGACAGGGTGACTGTTTGCTGTGGCATGGCTCTGTGATCAGGGTTCCGGTTGGAAGCTCAGCTCCAGACTACACTGTTTATGGAGTCATGGAAGAGGTTTTTAACTTCTTTAAACCTCAATTTCCGCACCTCTAAGGAGAGAACAAGTGTGTTACACAGACTGCATGAAAGGATTCACCCAGAATACTAAGCCTACTGGGTGTCACTTGTAATAAATGGCAAAGTGGCGTTTCATATTTCTTTGTGGGCTGTCCTTTAACTTCATTACCAACCCATGTTCGAGAAATTCGTTGTGACATGACTTCAGCTGGGATACGCAGTCACTGTGCTGCTACAGAACCTTCCGGAAAATTTTAGGTGCTTCTTTTCTCACCATCCCATTGGATTTGAGTGCTCATGTGGCTGGGGTTTAGTTGATCAGAGCTCAGACACAAATGCCGAGTCAGGAGTGACAGATACAAAGGGCCCGGATGGGAGAATCTGTCCTGGTGGTAGTGGTAGCTGGGACAGCCAGTCCATTCTGTGGAACAGCAGTGCTGTGGAGGCTTCTAGAATTGTCTCTGGCAGGATCACAGCCAGCTGTGGGACCCAGGGGACAGTGTGAGCAGAAGGTCATCTGTGGACTGGATTTAGAGCGTGATATGCTGTGCTGCCTCCCCTCACTTGCTCCTGTCTATTCCAAAAGTCAGGTTCTCCATCCTTTCCAGTGACTTTTGTGAGCTATCTGATGTCATTTAATTCATTCTATTGCAAGTCAGGAAGAATTGGTTCCCACTACTTAGATTTCAGAACTCTGAGGTAGCTGTGAAGTCAATTTTTAAGCTATGTACTTTTGGTGAATAAGTATGGAAAAAGGTCTCTGGGCAGACCGTTATTATAAACACCATAAAGATTGCAAGCATGCTTGCTGTATTCACCCCATATCCTTGGTGCCTAGAAATATATCTGATATTGTCAGGAAAGGGTGAATTATGGGTAGAGACATAGCAATGACATATTCTCATCTCCAAAAGGGTTATAAAAAAAAAACATACAAACCAATCAGAACCTACTGTCCACGCCTCAGAAGACACAGAAGGGGCAAACCTGCTGATACTTTCTTATTCAAGGACTTTCTAGAGACAAAGACTATGTGGGATGGGAATTTCAGGACTTATTAATATTGGTCCTGGTGTACAGATTGAGTAGCAAATTAAACAGAGCTGAGCGGAAGTTGGATTAGAAAAATTTACTTGTAAGCAAGATGGAATGACAGAAAAAAAAACATGGCTTAAAAAGTAAGGGTCTAGGCTATGTGAGGAGATTTAACAGATTTTTATCTGGAAGAGATAAGGTATAAAAATGGCAAAAGAAACTATTTCAAATTGCCAAGAACTCATGAAAAACATTTCTTCCCAAATAAGAAGTTTAATAAAGATTTATTTTTTATCTACATGTATGTGTACATGTGAGTGTATGTCACATGTGTGTACAGTGCCTGTGGAGGGCACAAGAGGATATTGAATCCCCTGGAGCTGGAGTTCCAGGTGGTTGTGAGCTGCCCACTGCCCCATGGACGCTGGGAACTGAACTTCAGTCTTCTGCAAGAACACGAAGAATGATTAACCTGAGCCATCTCGCTAACCCATCACATAAAACCTTTTTGTTTTCAAAAGAAGTACATTCAAATCTACACAGCAAATGAAAGAGGAAATGAGGGAGAGAGGAGGAGGAGAGAGAGAGAAGTATTTTCTTCAGAAGGAACAAACAATATTTAAACCAACAGCTGACTTCTTGATTGGAAGGTGAAGTGGCTTCACTGTCATAGATAACACAACCACATTTAGGTCAACGGTGGACAGCAACCTTGACAGGAGTCCCTTGGGATTAGAATGCGTAATGGAGTGCTAGCTTTCATAATCTGTTTAAGTATACTTTTGCATAATGACAAAATTAGAGAACTAGGCACTTCTCAGAATACATTCTGGTTGTTCAGCACAGATTACTAGAATGGCCAACTTAGAACTTTTTGAACATGTGTTTTTATTGGTTGAGAATGTCATACATGCATATAACGTGTTTTGATCAAATCCATTCCTCATTCTCTCCCCTCTAATTCCTCCCCACCACCTTTCTCACCCCGTTTCCTATGTTCTTTTGAATCCAGTGGATCCACTTAGTGCTGCCAGTTCCCATGGGTATAGAACCAACAACTGGAACAGGGATGGCCCCTCAGAGGCTGCATCCAGAAAGAAAATTTGGTTTTCTCCAAGAAATCATGAATTGCTAAAGGCTCCTCAGCTGGGGGTGGAAATTTGTGATTTCTTCCTCAAAGCATGATAGATTTCTGTTGGGTTGGTCTTATATAGGTCTTGTGAGTGCGGTCATACCTGCTGTGAGGTCACGTGTTCAATGGCCCAGAAAATACCACTTCACTGTAGATGTCCACTACCTCTGGTTCTTACATCCTCTCCACCCTATCCTTCATGATGGCCCCCGTCTTGGAGGGAAGGCAGTATGATACTGATGTCCCATGTAGAGCTGAGCACTTCATTGTTTCTTATTCTTTGTACAACTGACCAACTATGAGTCTCTGAGTTAGTTTCCACCTACTGCAAAAAGTTTCTCAGATGAAGGTTGGGAGATGATGCACAGCTCTTGGGATAAAGATAAGAACTGAGCGGGAAGTTTGTTACTGTGATCATGTAGTAGAATAATAGTATCTGTTTCTCCTCTAGGAACTATGACCTAGAGGAGCAATGGGGTTTGACCTAGATGATGATATCAGTAATGATTTTTCTCTTATAGAGAAGAGAATAGTTACTCCACATAATATTCATGCCACTACATTACTAATAAACATTTCTACCCAGGCCAATCACTGTTCTAGCTCCCTTCATGATGGACCATTATCTGGAAATATAAGATAAAATAAGCCTGTTTCTTCCCAAGTCTTTTTGATCAATATATTATCAAATCAGAAACCAAACTAGAGCAGAAACCTTTCCAGCTAGTGAGCTATTGCTATGATGGAGCTGACCCTGTGTTTCTGGTTCGTTCCTTTGTTTTTTTGTTGTTGTTTAGAGGATTGTGGAAGATCTGGAGCTTTGAAATGGAAGAGGCACCAAGTTCTAGAAGCTGAGAAGCTGTCCTGTGGGAGCTTGGGAAAAAAAGAATGCTGAGAGAAGTATAGATCATGGAGACCTGGCTTGTAGAGTTTTAGATCAGAACAAAGACTCTATCGGGGACATTCATGTGGTATATTCGAAATGAAAATCTGTGGTTTCTGATCAGCTGAGGCTAAAGAATTATCTATGGTTACCAAGAGTCCAGCATCACTGAAGTGAAACCTTTACCTTCCTGAGACGTGCTAGTTAACTCAGGTGGGAAATCAGTTAAGAATTAGGGGCCAGCATCATTGAGACAAAATCCTCTGGGAAGTATTTCCTTAGGGTCAGCACATAGAGGCTGTGGTCCTTATCAGGTCACTACTACAACTCAAATGAATTTGGTAATGTGTAAGAGTCTCCTGTGTTGTATTGGTTTGGAGGGCATGGATTGAGGGAGAGAAGCTGAGACATGGACTATGTGGCAGGATCAGCATCCCTGAAGAAGCCAGGAGATGTCACTGGTGAAGGAAGGTGCAGACTCAGTTGCAGCAGAGATCCCAGCATATAGGACATGCCATGACCGTGAGACATCAAGGACAGCAGCTGTTGTAGAGTGGAGATGCCCTGAGCCTCAGAGACAAGCTCAGTGTGTTGCAGAATGGTCAAGGACAAAGACAAAAGTATAAGTGGACAATATCAAGGGAGGAAAAATCAACTATTGCTATAAAAAATACAGTAAAAATTAAAAAGGTAATGAGAGTGTTGTGAAATATGCCAGATAGTACAATGTAGCTAAGTTGACATAAGAATAAACAGAAAGCCTGAACATAAGTTCTACTATCTGTCTTGGTCCACTTACATATTGTAACAAAATACCACTGGCTTATTAATTTATAAACAATAAAATTTGTTTCTCACAGTTCTAGAGTCTGGAAAGACCAAGGTTAAGGTACAGGTAGATGCTGTGTGGTGAGGTCTGCTCTCTGCGCTCAAAATGTTGCCTGTTGCTCTATCCTTCAGAGGGAGGAACTCTCTTTTCTCACACGAAGGAAGAGCAAAAACGTAAAACACATCCCCTCCAGCTGTACTAGTTGTTTTTCTGTGGTTGTGATAAAAACACTTTGATCAAAAGTTACCTAAGGAAGAGAGAGTCTATATGGCTTATAGTCCCGGAGGGTTAAGATGGAAGAACAGAGGTATGACAGCAAGTGACAGTCACAGCAGTAAGAGCAGAGCACCGAGAGCACACATTCTGAACCACAAGAATGAAAGAGAAAGAGCAAACCGGAAGGAGCACGAGGCTTTTAGTCTCTAAGCCGGCTCCTAATGACATGCTTCCTCCAGCAAGGCTGCACAACCTAAGCCTCCCCAAACAGTTCCGCCAACTGAGAACCAAGTATTCAAATGCCTGAGACTTCAAATCACCACACCAGCTTTTATATAACAGCCCTAAGTCCCACCAAGAGTCTAAATGCCTTTTTGTGGTCCCGACTCTTAATACTATCCAATTACTGATTTTTAGCATAGAAATTACAGGGAACAAATTCATTTCACAGATTTATTCAGTGAGGTCAGCAGTTCTGAAATGCCCGCTGTTAACATAAAATGACAACTCCGCTTTAAAGGAAATAAGGAAACAGTTTCTTGTGAGCTGGCTATGAGTGATGATGTCCTGGGAACATGGGGTCAACTTGCCCTGAACAGCATCTGCAGTGGAAGACATTGCATGAACTTCTACAGTTAGAGAAGAAAAGAAAGCCCTAAACTAATACATTTGCCAGTTGCATTGCTGATGATATCAGGGAGGTAAGACTCTAACAGCACAGTGGGGGAAACCCACAGGTTTAAGATGCTATCTTAAAGTGGTACACATACCTTTAGGGTTTCTGGAGGGTAGATGTCTGCTAAACTTTGTGGTCCCTACTGAAAAGGATATGTCTTGGCAAGTTCAGAGAATGCTAGGTACAACATTTAAGGTTATTGGCTATTAAAGGCCCTAAAAATGGCCCAAGATAACTTGAGCCCAAGACTTACAGCAATTCAATATCATGGTTTTCTACTCAGCCAAGGTCAAGCAGTCTGCAGGTTCTTATTTTCGTAATTTAAATTTTACTATTTTTCTTTTACAGTTTCATAATGCATAAAAAGAACTGTGGTTCTCCTCACCTTCCATGACTTCTTCCACTCCTGATGACCTCTTCTTCTTCCCTATCCCTGCCCCCCATCTCCTAGGCTGATCTACCATGTACCTCCATCTTCTAGGCTGACCCGCCATGCACCTTCATCTCTTAGGCTGATCTACCATGCACCTCCATCTCCTAGGCTGACCCACCCTTTACCTCTATCTCCCAGGCTGACCTGCCATGGACCTCCATCTCCTAGGCTGATCTACCATGCACCTCCATCTCCTAGGCTGACCCGCCATGCAGCTCCATCTCCTAGGCTGACCCGCCATGCAGCTCCATCTCCTAGGCTGACCCGCCATGCAGCTCCATCTCCTAGGCTGACCCACCCTTTACCTCTATCTCCCAGGCTGACCTGCCATAGACCTCCATCTCCTAGGCTGATCTACCATCCACCTCCATCTCCTAGGCTGACCCACCATGGACCTCCATGTCTTAAGTAGGCTCACTCTACCCCACTCAACCTCTAGTCTTACTGCCTGGGGAAAGCACTGTACTAGTTCTAGAAGGTGTCAGATACACCTTGTCACAACACTCCCCAGGAAAGGAAAACAAACATTCCCTTCCTGCAAGAGTCAGAAAGCCCCAAACAACACTGGCTGTCATTACTGAAAAGAACCAGAGCAATTTAAAGGGAGTTATTAATGCTGAAGCTTAATGATGTTGTAATTTCCATATTTTACATAACTTGATGATACTGCATCTATTTTTTCCTTTCAATTTTTTTTTTTATAAATTGAAAACAGGTTTTTGGCATATTCTGCTTTTTCTAATTGATTTATATATAGTTCCTTATAGAACAAGTCTGTTAAAATAGCACTTATAATATAGGTTGTAAGCACTTTTTCTCAGTATAGCACACTATTTTATTCTACATATGTGATGATATCTTGTTCATTTATTTGTTTATTATCTTTCCCTATTAGTGTCCATGTTGCTGAGAATTGACACCAACTTTAAAAGACAATATATGTTTGTGTCTGTGTGAATGCTACATTAACGCCGGTGCTCAGAAGAGTAGATGGAGTGTCAGATTCTCCAAATCTGAAATTGCCAACAGTTGTAGCTGCCCAGCATGGGTGCCTGGAACCAAACTCAGGTCCTCTAGAAGAGCAACAAGTGCTCTTAACTGCTGAAGCATCGCTCACTCCAACTTACACTTAAATGATAGCTACATTCTACCACCGTATTACTGGACGTGGTATGTAGTGAGTGGTCAATGGACAGGTGTTGGGAGAATGAAATATGTAAGCATTTATCATGGGCCAGGTGCTGTGGCATTGCAGAAGATGTGAGGTCAAAGAAATACTTCTGGACTTCACACCCCTCTCATTCCGAGGGCTGGATTGAAGAACCATCTTGGCGCTATGAAAATACTGATTTCCAAGGCTGCCAGGCCCCTTCTACCAATCCTGAAGGATTGAGGTAGAGAAGTCTGTTTCTAGGACAGAACCACAAGAGTGAGCACTGAAGCTGCCGTTCAGACCAGCCAAGCCTTCAGATCAGACCACAGCACCGACAGTCTCCTAACTCAGACCCCCCAGAGAGATGGGAAGCCAGAGACCCCAGCAAAGTCTCATTCTGATTCTTGACCTAAAACGACTCCCAGACATTGTATATTTATAGCTTAAGCCTCTAAATTCTGGGGTGATTTTGTTATGCACGGAAGGCACCTAGTACATAGACCCAAAGAATGTATGCATTGTCCATACATTCATATCCTGGTAAACTATGCGGTACTTAGAATTCATGTTACTTAGCTTTGTCATTGGCTATTAAAAGGAAATGGGCAAAGGAAGGGAAGTACCAAAAGAAAAAGACAAGTATAATGAAGGATGTCTTATTCATTATACTCCTTGTCTTAGTTAGGGTTTCTATTGCTGAGAAGAGACACCATGACCACAGCAACTCCTATCAAGGAAAACACTTAATTTGGATGGCTTACATTTTCAGAGGTTTAGTCCATTATCATCATGGTGCGGCATGGTGGCATGCAAGCAGATATGGTGCTGGAGAAGTAGCTGAGAGGCCTACATCTTGACTCATTGGCAATAAGAAGTGGTCTGGGACACTGGGCATGGCTTGACCATATATGAGACCTCAAAGCCCACCCCCGTAGTGACACACTTCCTCCAACAAGGCCACACCTATTGCAACAAAGCTACATCTCTGAATAGAGCCACTCCCTACAAGCTTATGGGGGCCAATTACATTCAAACTACAACACTCCTGTAAGACACATCAGAGAGAAAGGGTCAATCACTCTAAACACCAGCACCATCCAGTTAGGGTTTCTGTTTTTAAAAACAATATTTTAAGATTTATCTATTTATTTATTTATGTATGTATTTTTAATGTGTATAGGTATTTTTCCTACATGTACGTCTATGGATCACATTTATGCCTGGTGTCTTCAGAGTCCAGAAGAGGGGGTTGGATCCCCTAAGATTGGAGTTACAGATGGTTGTGAGCAATGATGTTGGTACTGGGATTAGAACCTAGGTTGAGAGGACAGTGTTTTCAACCACTGAGCCACCTCTCCAGCCCAGCTAGGGTTTCAAGATGGAAAAAACAAACAAACAATAGCTCTTTGTCACATGAACCAAAACAATCATTTTGTTCACCATGATTGTAGTCTCTCTCTATATCTCTATCTATCTATCTATCTATCTATCTATCAATCTATCTCTCTCTCTCTCTCTCTCTCTCTCTCTATATATATATATATATATATATATATATATATATATATATATAGTTATTGCTGATGTATCTACACCTATAGAATATATAATATAATCTATGTAAAATTAGCAAGTGGAAGGTCTGAGTTGAGTTGCAGAAACCTGGTGATTAACTTATCATAGCTTGTAGTTCAGTGACCCACCCACATCCATAGCCTCACAGTGTTGGAGTTTCAAATTCCTTTTACAGCAAAATGGCACATCACAACATGTAGATTTTTAGAATATATACTTTTATTTATTTTTGAGAATTTCATACATATGTATGATATATTTTGATCATATGCACTCCCTACTCCCTCCAACTATTCCCAGACCTCTCCACACTGTGTCCTCTCCCAACTTCATGTCCTTATTTTTTTTTATAGCACACTGATTCCAATTAGTGCCACCCATATGTGCATGGTAGTGTAGGGCTATCGATTGAAGCATGAGCATCCTACCAGGGATTCTCTAAAAACAGTGACTCTCCCTTCCCTCAAACAGCCGCCAACTGCCAACAGCTCCTCAGCTAAGGGTAGTACCTTGAGATTCCCCTTTCCCATCTATGCTGGAATTTTGAGTGGCTTGCTCCTGTGTAGGTCTTATGCAGGCAACCACAGCTGCTGTGAGTGTATGAGTGAAATGGCCCTGTCATGTTCAGAAGACACTATTTCACAGCTTTCCTCCCCAATCTCTAGATCTTACAGTCTTTCTAACTCTTCTTCCCCATGCTCCCTGAGCTGAGAGAGAGAGAGAGAGAGAGAGAGAGAGAGAGAGAGAGAACGTATACTTGCAGAAGTAACAACAATGGGTTAGTCTAAGGTCTACCGCTGTCATGAACTAGACAAGGAACTGCTTGATTCATAACCATGATGCCTGTGGAGCAGGTTGTTGTTAGAGTTACTTTTGCTGTGATGAAACACCATGACCAAAAGCAAGTACTCCTACTTACAATTCCACATCCCTGTTCATTGCAAAGGAAGTCATGCAAGAAGAGATATGACAGTAACTGATTGCAGAGGCCATAGAGGAATGCTGCTTCATGGCTTGCTCCTCATGGCTTGCAAGCCTTGTTTTCTTATAGAACCCAGGACCACCAGGCAAAGAATGTCCCCATCCATAATAGGCTGAGACCACCCTCATAGGTCAATAATTAAGAAAAGGCCCTATAGGCTTGCCTGCTTAGAACCCAATCTTATGGGCGCAGTTTTCCCTCTTGTATAACTATAGCTTGTGTCAAGTTGACATAAAACTAGCCAGCGCAGAGCACTTGCCCAGAAAGCAGAGAGCAGAATTCTGAGGCAGCTTTGGGAGAGTGCCCAGAGGTTATTCACTGAAACACAGAGCTTCTGGCCCTATGGCAGGAAAGACTCCCTCAAATATTTCTGAGATGCCTTCAAGCAAATTTTCCAGTTGTCTTGATGATGAACATGCATACTAATCTCCCTCTACACCACCCTCTCCTGTTCCTCCCCATCTTCCCCTTCCTCCTCTTCCTCCCCCTCATCTTCCTCCCTCTCCTCTTCCTCCCCCTTTTCCTCCTCTTCCTCCTCCTCCTCCATTCCCTTCCCCTCCTCCACTTCCCAATTTACTTATTGATTGTAGACAGGGCCTCAATCTGTAGTCCCACCTGGCCTCACATTCACGCCCCTCCTGCCTCAGTGTCCCGAGTACTCAGATCACAGATGAGTGGTGCCACACCCAGCTTTTCACTCTATTTTTTCCACTTCTGCTGAACACTTGCATGCCCTTCCCACTCCTTCCCAGGTCAAGGGAAGACTTTGATCAGTCTTTTCCACATTTATTCCCGAGTCTCACTGTACTCTAACTAAAAGCGGTCAGGACATGTCATAGCACAGGTCACATGTTTGCTTCTTGGCTCAGAATATCTTTCCTGAGAATCCTGGATCATGGCCTTTAAAATGTGGCTTTCCTCAAAGTTCTGGGGTAAGGCCTGGGTACCACGCAGCCGTGTTCTTTGCTGCTTTGTAAAATGGGTGACTTGTTGTCTTCTGGCTTCCACTGAGGTCATCATTTCCATCTTGATCCAGTTTCCTACTTCGTCCATCCTCTGAGTTCTCACCATACTTCCTCTAACCCTCTGCCTACTGCGTTCAGGGCTTTTTCTAGCCTGACCTCCCAACCTCTTTCAATCTTGCCCGTTACTTAGTCTCAAAGCTGGTTCACCTTTTCAAGTCTTTTGTAGCAGCTGCCAAAGTCTTTCTATTGCTACAATGTAACAGTTGAGGCAGGATACCTTGCAGAGTGAGGTTTCTACTGCTACAGTGTAACACTTGAGGCAGGATACCTTGTAGAGAGAGGTTTCTACTGCTACAGTGTAACACTTGAGGCAAGACACTATATAGAGAGGTTTCTATTGCTACAATGTAACACTTGAGGCAGGATACCTTGTAGAGAGAGGTTTCTACTGCTACAGTGTAACACTTGAGGCAGGACACTATGTAGAGAGGTTTCTATTGCTACAATGTAACACTTGAGGCAGGATACTTTGTAGAGAGAGGTTTCTATTGCTGCAGTGTAACACTTGAGACAGGATACTTTGTAGAGAGGGTTCTACTGCTACAGTGTAACACTTGAGGCAGGATACTTTGTAGAGAGAGGTTTCTATTACTGCAATGTAACACTTGAGGCAGGATACCTTGTAGAGAGAGGTTTCTACTGCTACAGTGTAACACTTGAGGCAGGATACCTTGTAGAGAGAGGTTTCTACTGCTACAGTGTAACACTTGAGGCAGGATACTATGTAGAGAGAGGTTTCTCTAACTCATAGGTTTAGAGGATAAAAGCACAATATGGACCTGAGGCAAAAGAGAAAGAAGACAAGACAACTGAAGGAGCCACAAGAGGGGAAAGAGGCCCCTCACCTTGGGATCTTAGTTGGCCTCTGCTGCTGAGAGTCAAGGAACTTCAACACAGCTGAGCAAGGCAAAACTACCAACAGACATTAGTGTTTTTCCTACAGTTGTCTTCAACAAGGATGTTAAAACAGCAAAGCATCGAACTTACTCAGGTCCAGGATGTTTGTAACCCTGAGTTTTACAGTATTAGTTTTTGTCTCTCATCTCTCATCCTAAACAGTGTGTCTCACCTCATTAAACTGCCGTACGAGTTCATTCACAGAAAGAAAAATTTTAAGATGAGAAAAATGAGTTAACCAGCTCCTGTATTTTTTATGGGAATCCTATAGCTGCCCTATGTGTAATTGTAACAAATTAGAAACACTCAAATGACTAATAGGGTGAACAGACACACAAAATGTAGGGTATCCACATAGCATTACACCACTTGGTAACTGAAAGGAACAAGCTATTCATTCATGTGATAACATGGGTGACTCTTGGACATTATAATAAGAAAAATTATCCAGATGCTAAAGATTGTGTAGACATGACTGGATAGACCAAGTAGCCCATATACTTTCACTTAACTTTTAAATTTTGTAAATCACATCCTCTGAGCAATGTGATACTTAAGGTGTGTGTGTGTGTGTGTGTGTGTGTGTGTGTGTGTGTGTTGATTGTAACAGGATCATGTGTACAGCCACTGTAAAGACACCCCAGCAGGTCTCTCAAATAGCCTGACTCTACATCTTGGGATTGTGTACTCTTTTCCTCTATGACTCTGCATAAATGGTTAATAAACTCACTATCTTTGCCTCATTCTGGCCCATCCTGAAACTCTTTCCTGTGATATAGCCATGGATCCTGCTCTCCCTGAGTGGCAGCCACTCAGCAGAGAAGGGGACACTCCCTGGGCTGCTGCTGGCTCCATCAGGCTGTATGTCCCTGGCACTTGTGACAGAGTGGCTCCATATGTTCAGTTTCTAATGAGGGCCTCCCAGCAGGTAATAACACGGTGAGACATGATGATTTCATGGTAAACAAGAAACCAGAGAGCAATTTATCAAACCCACTGTGTGGGCACTAATTGGAGTCCCACACAAACTAGACTGGTCCCTTCTCAGGGAAGCCTTCCCAATGATCCAACCACCTTTCTGTAGGCCCTGCTACTTCAGTTGCCACACTAACCAAGACATAAAGCCCTAGGGGGAAAACTATAGCAGGAGATTATGGAGAAATATCCCCTCAAACATCCTTCTCTAAATAGCCACATATGCCCCAGCTCATGACACGCACTGAGGAGTCTCAAAGCAAAAGCACTTGCCAGTATTTATTTTTAGCTCATCACAGTTCATACAGTCCACTTCTAATATAATGTTTCCATCCACAGACAAGTTTTTAAATGTTGGTCTGAAGCATCATTGAAATCGCCTTGAAAGAAATCTAAATGAAAGGGAGCAAAGAAAAAGTTGAAAGTAATTAATTTCTTTTTTTCAATTAATTAATTTTTAGATTAACTGTGTGTATCTAAGAGTCTCTGTGTGTTTCCTGTGCCTGTTCTTTGGCTCTTTTTTTCTGTTTGTTTGTTTTTGTCCTATTTTGCTTCTTTTAATCATCATCACTATAATTATTATAATAATGATTTTAGATGCCTGCTTGTATTCTAATGAGAAGGTTGTGGATTTGGGTGGGTGGCGAGGTGGGAAGGGTCTATGAGGGGACTGGGGAAAGGGAACTGAAATCAGAATATTCTTCAGGGAAAAAAAAGTCTAGTTTCAATTTTTAAAAAGCCACACAGGATAATGGGTTCCTCAGATCTTCATATACATGTGTCAGTATACTGCTCTTATTTGCTCCTCTCCTCTCCTGCCTCCCCCACGCCTTTACTTCCTCAGGTTTTGCCATTTTCTAGCCTTGAATTATTTTTCTTCTTACCAGATCTCATGGACAGGCTTAGAGAGGGCAACACTGACCTGCAGGGAACACCCAGTGACGTCAAGTAACTCTGCCCCCTGTCCTTTAACGAAGACAGTCTGGTGAGAGTTTCCAAGACTTCCCCATTGCAAAACAAATTCATTGGTTTTCAAGAGCCCCATGACTGCATTTTGTTTTGAATAAGGTGCTTTTGTTTATCTAAAGATGCCTCTTAGGTGGTGCTTTCCTCCAATCAATTATATAACGAGCTCACTGTCTGTCCCAGCCTCAAAGTGGGAAAGCGCTGGAGTAATAAGTCAGTGCTTCATCTCTGCAGCCCTTGACCCTTCTTTTCTCCAGAGCTGATGAAAACTCCAGTCAACACGTGGGAGCGATCTATTAACGTGGTCTGCAGGACTTGGGAAAGCATTTGTGGATGTGGAGCAGGAAAGGGTGGGCAGATCACTCCGCTTCCTACACTGCAGCAAACTAGGTCATCAAGCTGAAAATGACCTGGGTCACTCCATCAATAATACTGCCCAGAGCCAGCCGAGAGGGACAGTTGTGAATAGGGCAGATCAGAACTGGTACAATCTTTCTCTTTTGACGTGCACAAGTACCTGTGCTCAAGTTAACCAGTTAAAAACATTCATTTCATGCTTAGTCTAGGTAGAAAAGTGATGTAGGAAGCAAAATAGCAGAGAAAGAATACAAAGTACCACCCACACCATTAAGCAGGTGAGTCTAGAGCAGCAGTTCTCAACCTTCCTAATGCTCGACCCTTCAATAGAGTTCCTCATGTTGTGCTGACCCCCAACCATAAGACTATTTCATTGCTACCCCATAACTGTAATTTTGCTACTGTTATGAACCACAATGTAAATATCTGATATGTAAATAGTCTTGAGCGACCAGTGAAAGGGTCATTTGACCCCCTCCCCCAAGGAGGGGACATAGATTGAGAACCCCTGGTCTAGATGGACAATTGTGTCTGAATAGCACACACAGACATCACTAACGGCACCAAGGAAGAAATGATACATGCACAGCATTGTATATGTTCTATTTGGCTTTCCATTGCTGTGATAAAACACTCTGACCAAAAGCAACATAAAAGGGGAAGGGATTTATTTGGTTTATACTTCCAGGTCATTGTCCATCACTGAGGGAAGGCAGGACAGGAAATCAAGCAGGAACTGAAATAAAAACTATGGAGAAAGCTGCTTATTGGCTCACTCTCCATCACATTTTCTTATATGGTCCAGGACCACTTGCCTAGGAATGGTAGCACCCATGGTAGGCTGAGCCTTCCTATACCACTTGGTAATGAAGATAATTCTTTACAGACAAGCCCATAGACCAATGCCATCTGGGAAATCCTTCCATGGGACTTGCTCCTCAGCTGATTCTAGGTTGCATCAAGTTGCTAGCCGAAGCTGAGTAGGACAATTGAGCTTTCTTTTCAGAATGATATAAATGTCCCTCTCAGCTGTCCCCTGAACCTGTCTTCAAGGATGAAACTGTTGCCATGATCTTCCTTTTGGACACTCCAAATCATGAAGGCCCCAATGAATCAGATATATTTTCCAGTTTTACTCAGATGGATTTTTTTTAACCCCAATGGACTAAGGCGATGCTTTTCGAAAGCTTAGTGATTTGGTTTCATAAAAGGAAACTTGGCTGAGCATGGTTATCACAACAGATAAGCAGTCTTAGGGAGTTAGTTACGGCATAGCCTCAGCCCCATAAAAATTTCACAAGGTTGAAATCAGGGCAAAGCTCAGCATGCAAGATGAGCTGGAAGAGCGCTCTTGGAGCAGTGGTTATTAATACCTGCTGAATAACCTGACCTTTGTCGCTGTAAACAAGAGCAGATAATTACAGGCTCATCCTAAGAGCAAACTAGAGATCAAAATTGAGGCATTTGTCAAAAGGGATGGAAAAGTAATTTTACTAAAATGAAACATGGAGTCTGACTCCATGTATCTGACAGCTCTGGCCCTTGTCAAGGAAGATTGGTTACATTCAGTAATGATCATAATTAGCATTCTTTTCCATCAGGGCACTTATCCCCTTGTTTTTTGGAGGCAGTGGCATGGAGCAGTGTGAATTAGAGGAATAGCTTTTTTGTTTTGTTTGTTTTATTTTGTTTTGTTTTTTGAGACAGGGTTTCTCTGTGTAGCTTTGGTGCCTATCCTGGATCTCCCTCTGTAGACCAGGCTGGCCTTGAACTCACAGAGATCCTCCTGGCTCTGTCTCCCAAGTGCTGGGATTAAAGGTGTGCACCATTGCTGCCCCTGCTTTTAGGAATAGCTATTTCTATTTTAGGAATAGCTTTTCCTCTCCCTTTTCTTGCCTGGGTTGGCTCTCCTCAGTGTCTCCATTGTACATCTTAAGATGAAACTCCAGAGTCAGAGCCACTGGGAAAGGTAGTCCCAGACAAATAAGGTGACGCCTAGCAGACTGGAACCACTCTCCACCGCAGTTCCACAGACAGGTGTGAAACCAAATAGCCCTCAAAGGGAGCATTAGGCCAGGTCTGTTTACAGTTACAGTCTCACTGTGAGCCCTGCACACACACACTTCCTTCTGCTCCTAAAGGCAAGATATATATATAGTGAGGACAATTTTTAGGATTACTAATATGCAAAGGAATTCTTTGAACCGAATTGATGTCCCACATACCCAGGCCCACGTAGATGCAAACCTGTAGCTCTAGGAGAAAATGATCTGATGTCAGTACTGAAATGAATACAAGGACCAATCCTGACTTAGTCAAATTTCATTGTTCTTCTAGGTTATGCCATTATCTCTTTATCTCCCTTTCCAGATTAGATCAGCAGTCCCCAACCTGTGGGGCTCAACCTCTTTGGGGGTTCCATATCAGCTATTTACATTACGATTCATAACAGTAGCAAAATAGCAGTTATGAAGCAGCGATGAAATAATTTTATGGTTGGGGGTCACCACAACATGAGGAACTGTGTTAAAGGGTCACAGCGTTAGGAGGGTTGAGAACCACTGGGTTAGGTGAAAATTGGGACAGAATCAAGAGAATAGCTAGTTTTCATTAAAGTCCCCTGGTCATCAGAGGTCATCTCCATGAATGCCTTTACATAATTAAAGAACTGGGCCTGTATGCCTTGGGCCATGACACAGCCCTTTTGAAGAGCCTGGGTCAAAGATCCTCAATGGTTGCAACTTGTCAGCAGTATATTCTATGTCACATGGGTGAGACCAAGGTGCTATTAGGAGGAGATCCCTCTCCAAGATCAAAATTTAAACACTAAATAGCATTCCACACATTAGCCACTGCATTAAGGCTCTGAAGATATGCCTCAAAGTTATAGCCAATGAAGGAATTGACAGGCAAACCAATTACTATCAAAGTAAAAGCAAAACCAAGTACCTTAATACGGATTTTCCAGGTAACTGACAGAGTCTGTGGAAAGCAAGCAGATTGTGAGACGTGAGATCAACTGGGCTAATGCTGGGCAGTGGGGTGGGCACCTGGTGGGCATCTTTCGTAAAGATGGAGACCCAACTGCTTAGCTCAAACCAAGGTACCATGCAAAGACCAACAGGATGACACTGGAGAACTGAATGACGTAAGAGAGTGGGTATCTCTTTTCTGGATACTGGGAAACCGTGGAAAAGCAAGATGGCTTACAGCCAAACCTTGTGTAAGAAAGAACCCGAGGATTTGCAACCATTTGGTTGAATCAAAAAGTGTACGCCTGAATGGTGGTAGGCATTGGCAACTCTGGGCAGATTTTCCTGGCTTCCTACCAGGCTGGCAGGAATTAGGAAGAGGCAGTTGGGACCAAACAGAGAATGAGGGTACAGAGACCTGGCTTCTAGTAGCATGCTAGATACTTGGATGGGGATGCTATTTGACTTTGGATAGTTCCTTAATGCTTTTCATACTCAGCTTTCCCATCTGCAATATAGAGATCTAGCATCTACCTTCCGCATTTTTAGGGCAATTAGAGGGGCTAGCTGCATTCAGGTCTCCTGGTTTGTACTCCATGAACTGCATCTGTTTTTACGTTTACTGAAATTACTAGAATTAATGGCAATCTCACATGCAAGTTAAAAAAAAACATGGTTGCAGCAATTCTGCGTGTGTGTGCACATGGTATATGTGTGTGATGTATATGTGCATGCTGCATGCTGTATGGACATGTGTGTGTGTGTCACTGCAGGGGCTGCTGTGAGCATGTGAGGAGGCAGAGGAAGACATTCGGTATCCCACTTCTTCATTTTCTGCCTATTGCATTGATGGAGGGTCTCTCATTGAACCTGAAACTCTCTGTTCTTCCTGGCTGTCCAGGAAGTCCCAGTGACTCTCCTTACCTTCCAGATCTGAATGGCGATGCTCATCTTTTTATAGGGGGGCTGGGACTCCAAACTCGGGTCCTCATGCCTCCATAACAAACATTCTTACCCACTGTGATGGGTAGCCCCACTTCTGATATTTTTAAACTAAGATTTCCCTTCTGATTGATAACCGAGTATATCTAGTTGGCAGTGAGCAACCAAGCCCCATTTATTGATGAATGTAAATAGCTCCTAGGTATAGAGATGATGGCTGTCTGGAGAGACAGATGCTCTGCTGCCCAGATGAAAGCAGCAACTGGGACCTCCATGTTTCTGCTGAATCCCTTGGCTGGTATATTAGTCAGTAGTCAGGGTTCTTTAGAGAACTCTGACTCTCTCTCTCTCTCTCTCTCTCTCTCTCTCTCTCTCTCTCTCTCCCCCCCCACACACACACACACACACACACACACACACACATACACACACACACACACGAGGATTTGTCAGAAAGACCATAAATGTGTATAACCCATAAGAACTCGATTTTAAAAAAAAATTGGTCTTTTTCAGTCCCTAATGTGTGTGTGTGTGTGTGTGTGTGTGTGTGTGTGTGTGTGTGTGTGTGGTAAAATGGCTTACAAGCTGTGGTCCAGCTAATCCAACAATGGCTGTCTAACAAAGGAAGGTCCAAGAATCCAGGAGTTATTCAGTCCATGAAGCTGGATGTCTCAGCTGGTCTTCAGTACATGCCAGAATTCCAAAGAAGTAGGTTCTACTGCCAGCAGGAGGTATGGTCCAGGTGGATCATCCTACCTCAAAAGATCCTAATTAAAAATGGGTCTTCTCACTTAAAGTGATTTAATTAAGGAAAACAAACAAACAAACAACAACAACAAACAAAAACCCAGTCACTTGGGTTTTAGTTAATTCCAGTTTGTGGTCAAGTAGACAACCAAGAATAGCCAGTATACTTGGTTCCATCTACAGGGATACAGTAAGGGTTAATTTCACCTCAATCCTTAAAACACCATGGGTGATAAAAGCAGTGAGTAAGGGCTCTACAGGAGCTTGGCCCCTCTCCTCTCACCTCTAGAGAGAGTACCACAGGAAGGTAGAAGACAGCTCGAGTGTGGGTTTCAATTTCAGCATCCGCATCACACTATCTGGCAACCCTGATACAAGTTGCTTAGCCTTTGTGAGCAGGTCTCCTTTCAAAGACCGATGATAATACTTTACAGGGTTGGTGTGGGGACTAAATGAGCTCATATGCAGGGGAAACTGGATTTAAATAAACCTTCCATGTGTGGCAACACTTACTTTCTTCTTCATTCCTTCTTCCTTCCCTCCTTCCTCCCCTCCTTCCTCTCTCCTTCAGAAAGACCATAAACCTGTGTAGCCCATAAGAACTGGATTGAAAATAAAAGTATTGGTCCTTTTCAGTCCCTCTCCAGTTCCAGGGGTAACTTGGCTTTTCTAAGCTGGTTGGCCAGGAGCTACCAGGATCTGCCTGCCTCTTTACCTCTCATAGCACCGGAAGGACAAGTGTGTGCCACCACATCTGGCTTGTTCTCTCCCTAGGGATCTAATTGGTGCTTATAAAGCAAGCACTTCACCAATGGAGACATCTCCCCAGCCCCGAGGGCTATGTTTCAAGCAAGGATATTTTTGTTTTTCTTCAGTCCATGGCTCTTGTGCATTTCGTATTCTGAGAGATAGACCAGCCATATTCCTTTTCCAATTTCCACCAAGAAAGAAGAAACTGGGCAGCTACATATTCTGGGGCCTCTGAGAAGTAGTTATCCCAGGTCAGCTGCTGTGCAAACCCAACAGCAATAATGTTGCTTCCTGTGGTTGTCCAAATACCACCCTGCTCCCCAAGCCTGCTGATGGATCAGTTATAAGAGAGCAGTGAGCAGAGATGAATGCCTTAATTGGCTATTAATATATGGTCACTACTATTCTTAGAAATTCCTGATGTTTGTCTAACTACCTTAAAAATAGAGTCCAGATCCTGTGGCTGGTTTCTGTCACACATAAAAGCAGGACAGTTGATAGGTAATAGACTGGACCACATTGCCATTTCTGGAAAGCCCCGTTACATTTGTTGTAGCTTTAAAAAGTCATGCTCAGAAAGTTGTCTGGTAATTCAGTTTATCTTAAATATTAATAATTCACCCTTCCAGAAATGGCCTTGACTAAAATTCAGTGTACGAACCAAACTCCTCTTTCATTGAGTGGCTTGAACAATTAGTGGTGGCGTTCATAGTAAATCAGTTGAGCTGGGTTGGAGAATGATTCTGATAATGGACTAAACAAGTTTGGGAGGGGTTTTAGACGCTAAAGGATTTGAAACATGGCAGTTTGAAGTTTTTAACTTGGATATGAAATTTAGTCATAAACTTGATAAGTTCTGATGAAATCTCAAACGGGAAGTCCACTGAACACATAATTTCAAAGGATATATTTGTTGATATACAAAGGCAACTTGATCCTCCTCAATCTCAACATGAAAGGATAAAATAATCGCCATGCATCAGATCAAATGGTGACAAACTCTAGTTCTCTAGACAACTCGAGAACTAAGTCCCACTCTCCCCCTCAGTCCCCCAGCCTAAACTGAGTGCCCTGTGTCACGTCTCTTCAGTGCCCTTGAAAAAGGTCTTAAGCCATGGAAACAAATGTGCCTCTGTAGAATTCCACTATCGGTACATGGTGGCTTTTCCATCCTCATGTGGATGACATCCCTTGGGGATGTCACAGAGGCAACCAGTCCCAAAGACCATGAGAGACTTGATAATTAAAAACAAACACCTTGGTTCTCATCCAGACACCAAAGTCCAAATTCATCTGGGTCTGAAATAGCAGCTGGGCGTCCTGCTCAATTTGGCCCCAACTCAGCCCAGACGGAGACTCCTGTTTCCACTAGGAGATGCCAGAAACAAAACCTTCATCCATCTGAAGGCACTGGGGATAAATTTAGCACTGGAGGAAGATGAAAAGGCAATAGACTATGTGATTTCAGAGCTGTGGATTTCTATGTAAGGGTGGGAAATGGCATGGGTCAGGATCTTCCTTACCCTGGGTCACACAGTGTACCAAATACTAAGAAACAACCCATACCTCACCCCGAGTCTTCTCTTGTCAGCTACAGTTGAGAACATGCACCAGAAAGCCTGGGATGGGCAGCTCACACCATGCAATTTCTCCGCCCCCTCTGACCCCTGAATGGTGTGCCTTCCAGTAACTGACTAGGGAACTAAAATAACCATAGGTGGCTGTTTATTATTCATATACATAATATACATATTATTCATATAGGCACAATACCACATTCAACATGTGAGATGCTACTGTCTCTAGATGCAAACGGACGAACAAGAGATCCAAGAAAATAAGCAAACACATTGAGCCATACATGAGTCACTAAAATACATGTCCCTAACCGTATGCTATCCTTTGCTCCTGGAGAGGGCCTTAGAGTGCTGCTCAGTATTTATCTACTTTAATCCAAGATGCATTGCTGACATAAACTGGAAGCAGTTGGTTTCATGATCAGGAGATAAAGGCATCCAGATGGACCTGGGTTTCTAAAGATGGGAATTGTAAAATAGAGAAAGGTCATGCTGATGATTTGGAGCCTGGTCCAGTCACTCTCTGGTGTCCAAGACACCCTCTTCAAACAGCAGACTCCAAAACCACAAATCTCTCTTATATAATGGTTTAACACTCACATACAGACTGTAGACATTCTCCTACAGACTTCAAACCACCCCAAGATTACTCACGGTAATGAAGACAATGCAAATGCCATATAAGTCATTAGTGTTTATGGAATAATGAGAAGAAAAGAGAGAACCTTCACATTCAGCATTCAGCATTTTCACTCTGCAATTGGATGAATCTGCAGCTATAAAGCCAAAGATATATACCCAGAGAGCTGACGGTACACACGTGTCATTAGGTACATTCCTAAGGAAGTGCCTGGCTGCTATGCAAGCTTGTTTTTTTTAATCTCATCTACAATTCTCAGTAAATGGAAACTTAAAGATGGTGATTAAGCCAATTGCTTCTTTCTTTCTTTCTTTCTTTCTTTTATTTATTCATTTACAACATGGAGATAACAACAACATTGATGTTAGTTTTCTCTCATAGGATAGCTCTATGAGTTAAAGGAGGTAACACATTCCAAGAAATATAATGTGTAGCTGGAATAACCTGTGACTGTAACAATAGTGAGTAAGGTTCCCAAAGAGGTACAGCTTCAGAACCCTGAGCTGGCATTTGGACTAGGAATGTCTTCTACAGTTTGCACATGGGTTCGAGGACAGGGCTATACTAAGGTGACTTCAGTGGTTCATGTCTTCAAGAGGAAAAAGGACTCCATACTCTTTCCCCATTCCAAATATTTTCCATTCTGATATTCCCAATAAAGGATGACCTTTACCCAAGGGTCTTGGGAAGGTAGGACTTACAATCTAGAGTTTGGAAGGTGAGTTGGGGGAGGTATCTCTAAAAATCAAGAGTACGTTTTCATGTTTTTGAAAGAGAAGACAGATGCATGGGAAAAATTGAAGATAGGCAAAGAGTAGATGACGTTTGTGAACCAAGGGGAGGGAGCTGGCAAGGAGTGTGACAAGCAGGGACACAAAATAAGCAAAAGCCCAGGTCTAAAGGAAGGAGGGGCACAGCATAAGAAAGAGAAGAAAGAGGAGAAAAGGGTTACTAACCTCTCCCCCTGCATGCTGAGCATGAGGTGGGGCAAATCCACGGTCATGCTCATCTGAGAAGGGCTTTGAAGGAAGTCTGTGTCTGCAAACCTTCTTGTGAAGAAGTACAGAGACAGAGTCAAACACACTAGCACATTGTGGGAGTCTGAAATGACTACAAGGAGGCAGCAGATGGGATGTTGAATGGGTGTACAGAAGGATGAAAGCCGAGACAGAAAGACTGAGCTTTCAGATTCTACAATCTGTGCTGCTGGCACCAATCACAAGCTTCAAAGACACAGTCCTGGGCACTGTAGCCTGCATGGTGAAATCCCAGCGCACACTTGCCATGATCTAGTGTTCTTAAAGATCAAATGTTTGTCAGGCCTAGTTGATTTGTGTCTGTGGTTTTATACTCCATCACGGCGGGTGCTTCCTCACCATGTAACAGATAGGAATTGGAGAGACAGGAAGGGCTAGGATGACACTGTCCCCTTCAGTGACACACCCTTAGTGACCCAACTTCCTTTCACTAGGCTCTACCTCTTAAAGGTTCCACTGTGCCCCAAAGCACCACAGGCTTGACCAAGTTTTGAATTCATCAGCATTTGGGGGGGCATTAAGGATCCAGACTGTAACAATGGCATATTCAAAACTGTCTCTACTGGGGTTGGTCAACTGTACACAATTCATGCCCCTGTTGGATTTAACTATAACAGAGCTTATCTGCTTACTTACATATTAATGGCTGGAAAAGCAAAAAACTTCATCCAATTGAAAATTTAGTGGACTTTGCAGGGGAAAAAGAAAAAAAGAATTTCAACTGATTCCAATTAAATCCCGCAAACACGAGGACAGATTCAAAACTAGTTGCATTAGCAGCTTCCAGAACTGACTTTCAAGGTATTGCTAAAAGTATTTTCTACCCAGCCCAATGCACTGGGCAGAACAGTCAGATGAGTGGATTGGTCACATAATGTGACAACATAAAAATTTCCGTTTTCAAATGTGTCTTTTGTCTTCATTGATATCCCTCCCAGCTGGTGAAATTCTAGGAGCTCTCAAAGAATCGAAGGCTCAACTTGCCTAAAACCATAGAAGTCATTTGTTCAAAAGTATCATGGACTTGGATAAGAAGACGCACAGTTGTGTGGCTGCTTGATCACCAGGGCTGGGGACATTTCTCAGTAGACATGAGGGCTGGAAGCTGCTCCCAGAGAAAGGAGAAAACATGTGGGAGTCACAGGACTGAAGACAATGGAGAAGCTCTCTGTAAGGTACCATGAAAGGAAGGCTGGAATTCCTTAATCGAGGTGCTAAAACACAAGATGGATTTTTAAAGTTGTGATTAGGTAGACGGAGATAGCAAGGAGAGCAGAAGGTGTACATGTAGTTTGTTTCTTCTTCACATGTTTACCTGGTTCATTACCACCGGCTCACTAGCCTGAGGTACCTCTCCTGAGAGAGTCTGCTAAGAGCATCTCTACTACACTGCAGTCACAAAACTCCCAAGACTAACCTCTGCTCTGAATACAAGGGCTCTGAAAGGCCGTTCCTGCGCAAGCGCGCGCGCGTGTGTGTGTGTGTGTGTGTGTGTGTGTGTGTGTGTGTGTGTGTGTCTTTCTCTGAGGGTCTTTTTCTTTTGATTCTCAATTAGTACCATTTCTACTGCATTGCTTCACAAAGCTCTGGGGCTCCAGTCTGCCCTGAGTGTCCAGGCTCTGTAAAAGTGGGGAGCATCTCTGGGGGCATTTGCATTTCAGTAGGCTATACCCAGGCAGGATCCTGTGTCCATCACCCCGCCCCACCTCAACCCCCACTCCCCACCCCACTCCACCCCCCAACCCCCACTTCTGAGCCCCTGAAGACTGAAGGGAGAGCTGACTGGATCATGTCTGTGGGCTATATACCCAGTCAGGGTGTTTCGTGTCCTGTTGTGTCCCCCATCTCCCCATCTCCCCCCACCCTCCCCACCCCCGCTTCTGATCCCCTGAAGACTGAAGGCGGAGCTGCCTGGATCATATCCCTGCTTCTTTTTAATTTAACAAGCCCTACTTGGCTACCAGACCGGAGTGGACAGATTGCATACTATCATCATTTAATCTTAGCGTGAAAATTCAATTATCCTTTTTCCAGGATCAACATGGGAGGGGGGGTGTGACGACACCCCAAAGACACAAGGTGACCTGTCTCAGTGGTATGACCTAGCCCACAAGCCAGCTAATGATGCCCGTCTGTCAGCTGGGCCCCAGAAGCTGTAGCCCGGAGGGAGAGGAGCCCAAGCCTGACAGATGGCAGCAGAGGCTTGGCTGACTAAAGGCTAATCCAGCCCGAGCCTCTATTTCACTCCCAGCACCAAGGTCCCTTCTGAACACGGGCTGTTTACTTAAAAGACTCACACACGCCTGCTTCTGTTCATCAGCTTCACAGCATCAAAATCAACGCGGACAGGCGTTGGATTTTTTTTTTTCTTTTTCTCTTCTTTCTACCAGCTCTTCAATTCTGTGTCTTGTTAAGGAAATTCATAATCCGTTTTACCCCGTAATTATTTCGTGTAAGTGGGAAATCAAATCGGAAATGGCAAGAGAGAATGAATGCCAGGAAAATAAATTTAAATCGGAGTGGCTCTTGGCTAACGCTATTTCTCTGTGAGAGTAATTCAGACTTTTGTATCACCCCACTGAAAAAAATGAAGCGGCAACTGAATTGGGTAAGTAGTTGATTTTCAGAAGGAAAAAAAAAAAAAAGGATGCAATCCGGGAACTGGGTTCTTGTTTTGCTTTTCTGTTGGAGAAACCTCCGCTCCCCTTCTAGGAGAAATGAGCAAGTAGCTTCAGGATATGTCCCCAAAGTCAGTGAACTTCACACTACATGTATATGCTACATGCTATATGTAAACATGGAAGACTAGAGGGGGCAAACACCCAGTGGTGCGTGAACAAAGAAGTCCCCAGGAAGAAAAGCAAGATCGGAAAACGATCCCAAACCTCTGCCACTTAAAACATCAGGGAGTTTCAAAAGTCACTCCAGGCAGCAGCTGTGAATGACAGCGTGCCCCAGACCTCACTCGCGGGCCCCTTCCGGCCAGGTCTCATGCTGTTTGGAAAAGTGACAGGGGTTATATTTTCTCACCCAGCTGTTGCTTTTTGACTGAGTAGGCAAGAAGCTGTGGGGGCTCCTCCAGCGACCTGAGGGTGACTTATTTAGAACTGTGTGCAGTGGCTGTTGGAGGAAGAATGGTGAGCAGGTGTTCCCAGCAGACACCGACTCCGGAAAAAGCAAAGGGGGCGGGGCAAGTTACCAAGTGAAGTGCAACCTCATTAGCCAAGGCGAAGCCACGTGATCCTGCTGGCTGCCTGTCTTGGGAGCCTTGTATGGTGGCTTTATTTATTTATTTATTTATTTATTTATTTATTTATTTATTTTTATTTTTATTTTTATTTTTATTTATTTTTTTTTTTTTTGGCAAAGCCTAGGAAAACAGCCATTCCATGTTTAAAGGCTGCTGAGGGTATGGGATGATTAGAAGAGAAGAGAAGTTGCTTTTGTGTGTATGTGTGTGATTCTTCAGCCTGGCCTTCGGTAGACCACATCTGCTCACTAAAGTAGCGTGGATTAAAGAAGAGAGTCCTGTTGTGTCTGTAACCCTAGCACTCAAAAGCCTGAGGCAGGAGGATCACTGGGAAGTGGGGGTGTTGGAGTCAGCATGGGTTACATAGTAAGTCCCAGGCCAGACTGGGCTATCCCTCAAAAGCAAATATACATAACTACATACATGCATGCACACACACACACACACACACACACACACACACACACACACACAGGGGGGTAGGTGAGGGTTGGGGGGGGTGGGGGAAGGAGGGGGTAAGGGTGGGAGTGTCCTGGACAGGCAACCCAGAAACTTGGTTCTAGCCTTGACTCTGACACTTTAGAAAGGTCACTTTATCTCTTTGGATGTCCATTTCCGACAGTGTAAAGCAAGATGCTTATAACAGAGAACATCTAGTATGTGCCAGGATGAACAAACCTTTTATAAGTCTTTTGTCTGTGGTGTGTGTAGAGACCAAAGGCAGATGTCAAGGGGCTTCCTCCATTGCTGTCCATCCTTATTCTTTGAGACAGGGTCTCTTACTGACCTCAGAACACGGTTTTGTCTAAACTGTCTGGCGAGCAGGCCCCGGGGATCTACCTGCTTCCATCCTCTACCCTCAGCGCTGGGGTTACAGATGTGCACCCCAATGCTTCGGTTTTATGTGAGGGCTGGGGATCTGAACTCAGGTCCTCGTGCTTACAAAGCAGGTCCTTTAGTCGCTAAGCCAACTCCTCAGGGCTAATTCTTTGGTTTATTAATAACAGATACTCCAAAAGATTGCTCATTTTAAATGATCCATCTTCAAGCAATATTAGTTCAGTCAAGAATTAATGAAAAACCCTAAATGAAATGCTGATGTGTTCTCTATACCTCTTGTAAACATAGTATATACCCTTCCCAAAGCAACAGTGTGTAGAAAGCCAAGAAACAATTCATATCTTAGCATTGATAACATAGCAGGAGTCCAGCAAACACTGTCCAGTAGCACTTACCATGATGATGGAATTGTACAAAATCAGTACAGTCCAAAGCTGTGGCCATGTCTTTATCACTGAAGTTGCAGCTAATATGACTGTAATTGGATTTGGGGTTGAAATTTAAGCAGTTAGGTATACTCCTGTTAGAAAGTACAGATCTCATCATATTCTACTCCAACAAGGGGTATGACCTGTGGTGAAATGAAAAACAGGCTTTCGCTGGGCGGTGGTGGCGCACACCTTTAATCCCAGCACTCAGGAGGCAGAGCCAGGCGGATCTCTGTGAGTTCAAGGCCAGCCTGGTCTACAGAGCGAGATCTAGGAAAGGCGCAAGGCTACACAGAGAAACCCTGTCTCGAAACACCAAAAAAAAAAAAAAAAAAAAAAAAAAAAAAAAAAAAAAAAAAAAAAAAAAAAAAGAAAAGAAAAGAAAAGAAAAGAAAAAAGGGTTTCTGACTACTCCCATGTCAATACTTGTGGGCACTTGGGACACTGACAAAGCTGTGTGACTCTGATTCTTTCTGCTGATGAGGTAAAGGAGCAGCATCTACTTCACCACTTGGCTGAGAAGACCAGTAAGATCAGTATACAAACTCCTTAGCGGAGAAGAAAATGGAAGAGAGCACATGGGGTGGAAGATGATTTCTTTTTTACTCAGTACAACAAACAGTGATTCTGAGAACATGCAGTTAAATGGGAGAGAAGGTTGGGATGTCACGTATGAGAAATTGAAGCTACATAAACAAAAGGGCCGAACCACAGGGCCACCGGTGGAGCAGATGACAGCGGGGAGTGACGGGAAAGCCAAGACACATAGTACAAAGCGGGGACAATGAGAGGCTGGAAGGTGGATCCTTGAGAGCATATTTCAGGTTGACACTTCCTCATCATGAGAGGAATGAGACCACATCAATTGTGAATAGCAATAAACAAGAGAACCATGACATAACAATAAACGGGAGACCTCACAGAGCTGTAATAATACTTGACATGGGTTACTTTGAAGTAAGTAGGTTTATTTTGGCTCTCAGTACTGGAAGGTCAAGTCCAAGACTGATTAGGAAATGGCTATTAGTTTGGCTTCTGGTGAAGGCTGCCTTTCATGACAGGAACATATGTCAGAGTGAATGCTCATATTTCAAACCAAGAAGTAGAGGAAGACTAAGTCTCCCTGTCCTGCTTTAGAACATACCCAAGAAACTAAGCTCCTTTCACAGGTACACAATACTCAGCAGCACCACCCTGTGAAACAGATCTTTACATGCACATTGGAAGACTACCTGTGAACCATAGCAGTTGCATTAGGGCACTTTTCATTTCCCTAACTGCCTTCTAGAAAGGGATCTGAGCATGAGCCAGGTAGTTCCAAAGAACAGATATCATCCATAGTCATATGGAATGTTCTGTACAAACAGGAGGAGAAACACTGAACTATTTGGAGGGTTACCCATCAGCTATTATAAGTTAACTATATATGCTCTCTCTATATATGAGAACAGTGGTTCTCAACCTTCCTAATGCTGTGACCCTTTAATACAGTTCCTCATGTTGTACTGACCCCCAACCATAAAATTACTTTCATTGCTACTTCATAACTGTAATTTTGCTACTGTTATAAATCATAATGTAAATATCTGATATTGCCAGTGGTCTTAGGTGACCCCTATGAAGGGGTCGTTCGACTCCCAAAGGAGTTGTGACCCATAGGTTGAGAACCATTGCTCTAGGAGAATTAAAGATTGACTTGATAAATATAAACTCGATAAACATAAATATAAATTGACTTGATAAAGATAAACTTGAAACACTGGGGGCCCATCAGAATAAGAGCAAGCATTCCTATGGAGACATCTGGGGATGGATGGCTTTGGACCTGGTTTGACACACAGTCTCAACTTATTAGAGAATAAGAAAGGAAGGATGAAAGAGGAAGACAAGACTACCCTGAGACCCTCTCACACTCAAACTGACAGTGTCCTTTTCTTGTTTTACTGGGGGTTGGCAAGGATTAGCTCTGAGCCTGCCTTGATTCAAAGTCAAACACTCTCCAGTGTGTAGCCATGACTTTGACTACAAATGAGCTCTCTTAACCATGTTTTTCATTATGAGCCTAATAGCACCACCCCTGGGGTAGTGAACATAGTAATGTATGTACAGGTTGGCACAGATAACACTAAGAATAGAAATAACTCTTATTAAATATCATATACCACTGAAATTCAGTGGAAATGCCATCTATGGGTGATATTAGGCATTGCAACTAGAAGCACCACTTTCTATAGACCAATATTTTCTTAATTTTTTTGAAATATAGAAAAACGCAAGTATTGCTTTGATCTACTAATTTACTAAATTAATTCACATTTCTCTGAATTTTCTAAAATTATGATTTTCAAAAGGAAAGCACGATTTACACACCACAAATTTACCCATATTAAGTGTACACACCATTAATTTTAAATAACATTAGTGAACGTGTCAATCATTGGTCCCTATCCCAAACTCCTGGGAATAGGAGTTGAGGATATGATGGTAAATAAGGCAGATGAATTAGTTCCAGAGAGATTCTAGCCTAGTAAGGAAGGGAGATAACAAAGTATATAGTCTAAAGTCAAGGAAGCAATTTTTTAAAAAAAGAGTAGTAACAAGTTGTTCAATTTTAAGTAGGATATCCAGGAAGATACTCACCAAAAAGGAGATACTTGGATGATACTGGTGGTTTGAATGAAAATGGCCCTTATAGGCTCATATATTTGAGTATTTTATTCCCAGTTAGTGGAACTGTTTGGGAAGGATTAGGAGGCATGGCCTTGTTAGAGGAGGTGTGTCACTGGGAATGGGCTTTGAAATTCTAAAAGTCCATGTCCTTCCCCATTCACTTTCTCTGCCTCATGGTTGTCTCTCAAGATGTAAGCTCTCAGCTACCACTCCAGTGCCACACCTGCCTGCTTGCTGCCATGCTCCCCACCATGATGGGCATGGACTCTAAACCTCTGAAACTGTGAGCCCCAAATCAACTCTATCTTCTGTAAGTCTCCTTGGTCATGGTGTCTCATCACAGAAATAGAAAAATAACTAAGAAAGACACGAATAGAATTCCAGGCAGAGATTAGAAAGTGAAAGGCTCAGGGTGTTTGAGGAAAATCTGAGCAGACACTGTCATCAAAGAAGAATAAGAAGACATGAGATAAGGACTCAACAGGACAATGTCCAACTTTCTAATATAAGGCTATGAAGTTGTGTGTGTGTGTGTGTGTGTGTGTGTGTGTGTGTGTGTGTGTGTGTGTGTGTGTGTGATTAAAAAAAAAAACCAATGGAGGAGCTTAAGTAGGACAATGAACAATGGGATTTATATTTGAAAATATCAGACAGTTGTGCTATGTTTTAAATATGAAACTGTCCCACTAAGTCTCATGCATTAGAGGACTGGTTCTTACCTGGTGCTATTATATGGAAGGTTCTAGAAATTTAAGTAGGTAGGCCCTAGCTGGAGAAACCGAATCACTGTGTGGGTCCTTAGAGGTATCTTGTCCCTGGCTCCTGCTTGGATCAGTTCTTCTTTCTGTCTGCCATGGGGTGACCAGCCTCCTTCACCACAAGCTCCTCCTACCACCTCCATGTTCTACCCAAGTGCATAGAGCCAAGCAATCACGGTTTGAACCCTCTGAAACCATGAGACAGAGAAAATACTACCTCCTTTATGTGGTTCTCTCCGGAACATTGGTCATTGATATGCAAAAGTAGCTAACCTTAGGAACAGCTGCCAAAGGGTAAAAACCAGGAGGAACAGGACAAGTCACAGTGAAGACTCGGACCAGCAATGGGGTTGATGAGAACTAGCCTGATCATGGGGATGCTTTCCAATAACCGGAGATGATGTTTTAAAGAAAAAGAACCAAGGAGGACTCCTGGGATAAGTACTGAGTAACCTCCAACTGGTGGATCTATTTGAGAAGATACTGGGGAGGGGAGCGCTTCTGTTTATTTTAGAAGTTTATTAAAAGTTCATGTTAAAATTCAAGGGTGTCCCCTTCTGTGTACTATACTGGAAAAAGAATTTAATAGAGGAAATAAAGGAAAGCAGTACGGATTCCCAGCAGGGCCATGAATGGAGCACACATGCACCCTTTAGAATCCTTGTAACAAAAGGGCTGCAGCTCCAAGCCTGTTTGCTAGAAAGTGAGTCAGCTAAGGCAATAGGCAGGAAATGCAAACCACCAAACATGGCTTGTGCTGTTTCATGCCTGGGAGGATTAGAGCATCGTATTAAATTGCTGATTAATTGCTGAGTGAAGAAGGTAATGGGAGCTTGAAGGCAAGGATAGGGGGCAGGGCTGCTTGAATCCAAACACCTCCCTTCTCCATAGCAGCACAAGGAGACATTCTGGAAGATTCACAGCATGTGGGCCACAGGACTGTTTTCCGTTGGATACTGAGAGGCGCTCTGGACAGCTGTAAAGTCATCCTCTTACCAGACTCCTAAGGGGGACTGTTGAGATGGTGTCTTTTCAAAATAACTAGATGTGCTTCAGTGTCTGTTCATGTCTCAATTGAGTGGTTATGTCTTGGAGGCGCCTGTGTTTCCAAGGGTCTGACACATGCCTCTGCTGAATGAATGAGGTTAATTCTGCTGCAGGGCAACCCAAGTTCTTGACTATCTTCTCAGTGTGGGAAACAAGCCACATCAAACGACAGAGGGCATGCTATCAGAGGCAGAATTACTTTAACGTGCCTCATGGAGGTGTGGGTCGGATTTAGCTCCTGTTACCATACCGAAGCTGGGGAAATAATCCTGTGACTTAAGTCTAGGAGTTAACAACATATACATCCTATCCTCAAGGATTAAACACTTAGCACTTCCAAGAACAAAAGAGAATTTGTGTCATATTTTATATACTCCTGGGGCTATAGAAGCTTGTGCTCAACCTAAACATTACAATAACATACATCCTGATGAAAAAAGAATACAGACTGAATGATTACGGCTGAGTAATTGATGGCTTTTCTAGGAATAGGGTAATTAGCCTTCCTTCCTTCCTTTCTACCCCTGAGATGGTTAAATATTTAACCAGAAAGCAATTTAAAAAATGTTAGTGGGTTTTAGTTTTTCATAACTTATTGAATTCATTAGACCTCAATATCTTGATCTGTAATTTCTAGAGATTTTCAAAGACAGGTACGTTGCACCCTTCTTACCACTCTGCCAACAAAATATAATAATGATATGCCATATTTATGTAGCCCTTAAGCACAAAGTGGTGTTCTACCACGTGGATGAGTCCGTTCCTCAAAGGAAAACATTGTAATCAACTTTACAGGCCTGTAACCTTCCGATGACTGCTGTTGGCATATGAGAATGCCACTGTATTTTTCCTTTAGGGCTGGTCAGTGTGAAGGTTGTGAGACAGGTCTTGCTAAGTAGCCCAGCTTCAAATTCACAATCCTCCTGCTCCATCCTCCTGAGAGCTTGGATTCAGAATTATGAATGTGCCATATACATATTTAGCAAGTGATTGATTTTAATGTTTGCTGTGTCTTGATTATAGATGTTGATAAATTAATTCTAATTGTGACTAAAGGTAAGTTGATTGCATTTGATTTTCAAAGCAGATAATCAATCATATCACCTGAAAATTCTTTTCCAATAATTAAACCTCTTTTAAAAAAATGTTTTGTTGGGTTAGACAGGACTGTCAGGTCAAGACAATATTGAACAATAATATGAGAATTTACATTGATGCTTTTAAACAAAATGAGGTCTAGGAATGGTTCTCAAAGGACAGTGATCATTGGTTATTAAACATTAACTCAATAGGCTTCTTTATATTTCTAGTCTTTCAGAAGACTTGGCTGTAGTGGGTAGCCATTCCAACCTTGATCTGGAAGTTCCAACCCCCATTGAGGCTTCAGTAACTGTCACACCTACAAGGTGGGGCTGAGAGAGGACCCTGAAGACCCAAGATCCAGATGTGCCATCTCTCTTGGTTCCTGGACCCTGGACACTGGAGGTAGACCGAGCAGAGTTCTCCAGAGAACACCACCGGACTGTGCCACACCTTTCCTAGACCCTGTAACCTACCTATCCCTTCATTTGTAAGTTACATCACTAAATAAACCTCCCTTTTAATAATTTCACCAATACTTGGCTCTCTCCCTCCCATGAGTGGCTTTTATAGATGCTCACTGTTCCTCAGCCCTTCGTGTGTAATCACATGTTCACCCTTGTCTGTCTCACCAGGTTACTTTCATAGAGGCTTCCTGACTTTGCTGTTTTGTACATATCCTGCTGACGTCCATTTACTAAGTTTTTAAAATAGGAGGACTTCTGTGTTCGCAGACGTACTTGTCGGAAAAACAAAGTCACTCATGCTCTGGGGCCTGTGGGTCCCTCAGTTAAACTTTTCTTTCTCCTGTTCTTTGAGTGTTGGATTTCTTCTTCCTCTTAGACCAGAGATCCTCTTCTCCATTATCACCCCTAGCTTTATAGTGTAACCCTTCTTCCACCCCACCAACCCCTCATCTATTCCTCTTTTTTCCATTTTTCTTTTATTGAAAATAGTTTTCTTCATATAATACATTCTGATTACAGTTCCCCCTCCTCACAAGCTCCTCTGAGAGTCTATTCCTCATTTTAAGGTCACCTGGTTCATGCCGCTATTGAAGCCATTTTGCCAATGTGCTTCTTTGTTTATCATCCGTCTTTTCCAAGAGAAATTAAGTAAAGAACCTTAGAGTATTGATCTAAAATATGTAGGTCCACACAGTGACATTGCTACTAACCCTTTATGGATCTGGCACTTGATGCCACAGACAAGTTTTGCCTGGAAATTCTCAGAAGTATATTTTTCAGTCGACCACACATATAACAGAGTGTTTTCCAACTTTCATCAAATAAAAACTGATTACATGAGCCTATCAGACTCTGTATAATGTGAACTGTGGCCATGCTAATTTATTTATATGAGCCATTTTTAAAAGCAATACGTTGTACATTCTCTTAATTTTGATGTTAAGTTCTCTAGGGGTCCTGAATTGAGGCTTTATCACAAATTCACAGCTAGTACAGGTCAACCAAAACAGTTTTCTCGGGCAAGGGAAGATGTATGTTAAGTCTCCTGAAATGAATTCTTGTGTGTTGAAAACACCCATGTGACTCTGGCTTCAGGCTTTTCCCACATCCATTACTTTTATAAGTTTCTCTCCAGGATGAATCTGAATTACATCATGGGAAAGTAAGTTTCATGACTCCCTTGGCATAGTTGTGGTATTAAATATGGAGAATCCATTAATAGCTAAGTGCACAGAGTTACTGTATCTGAATATGTATAGATATAGATGTATCTGTAAACTTCAACATCTTCATAAGTGTTCAACATTACTGTGAATAGTGTCCCTCAGACCACAAGCTTGTTCAGGGAAAAGGGCTCTGTCCCCTGTTGAGGAGTTTTAGTACCTGACACAACGTAGAAACCATAAGTGTTTTTAAATGGATAAATATTAGAAGGTGATACCTAAAGCAAAAAGAATGTTCAGGAAGGGCCATTAAAACAAAGGAAGCATTTGTGCTCAGAGATCCTCACTGCTGAAACAGAACCTTGGCAGAGCGTAGAACAGGCCAGGCAGAGAAATCTTGACACAGAGAGCAGGAAGCCCTGCAGGGGTCCAAGAAAAAGTCAGAGGAGACCATAGCATCCGGCCACAGAAGGAAGCCCCACAGTACTTGGAGGAGATCCAGCAGGAAATGGTAGGTTCAGGATCTGAGTCTGAAGCATGTTCATGTACCCCTAAAATAAACAGGGGAGTCAAAGTCAATCCTTGCACAAAGAACTTACCTAAGCACAGAGGAGCAAAAGAAGAAGCCAGTTACAGAAGTGGTTACTGAGATTTTCTCTCAGCCTGGACCTACTGGAATTAACAGCAGCTGAGAAGGTCACTCACACTCAGAAAGCTTGGCAGACTGCAGGACCACATGGGAAAGATAATGACCATGGATTTCCTCCTCTCTGGTTTCTATTATTATTATTATTTATTATTTATTATTATTATTATTAATTTTGATTTTTTTCCAGACAGGGTTTCTCTGCGTAGCCTTTGTTGTCTTGGAACTCACTCTGTAGACCAGGCTGGCCTCCAACTTGTAGAGATCCACCTGCCTCTGCCTCCTGAGTGCTGAGATTAAAGGTGTGTGCCACCACCACCCAGCTCTCTCTGGTTTTTTATTTGAATTATTTGAGCTACCCAGAAAATGGAAGCTAAGAATTTGAGTCTCTCGGATCAGCATGGTCCTAAAGCCCTAAGGGTAAAGAGTTATTAGAATCACTTTTAGCTCCTTATTTAGGTATTACTCATAAATTCCTGAAATTTCTAGAATTCCAACTCTCAGTAATCACTCCAATACCATACCTCCTATTAATACACATAAAGTGATGAGTTTTCCAATTGAAATGAATGCTCCTCACATAACTGAAATTATTTATAACAGTGTGGGTCCTCATTTTTTTAAAATGACTTCCTTGCATCATCTGATTGATGACTCATAAAAAAAAAGAAAGTGATGTCTGAGCCAATTGGGAGAGGGATGGCAGGTGGCCCAGTAGCAGCCACCCCATCTCCTGCCCTGGGCTGAGTCCATAGAAGAGCAGCTGCATTGTGTGACACTTAGTCGAGACAGTCGGGGCTTTGTCTGGGCGATGACACAGGACCAACGTTTCCCACTTTGTAAATAAAGGGTTTGTGTTAGCATTGATGTATGTCAATAAATGACTTTGGATTTCCCTGCTGATGGGAAGCCATTGTGCCTTGACAACATTCAACATCACTGATAGCCTTCCTCGAGGCCAACACATTTGTGCACTGTGGCAGTCATGGAGACCCAAAACACCTGCCAGACTAATGTGACAGGCAGCACTTAGGGTGCCAGGGCACAGTGCTTTCCTGGATTACTTCCATGGTTAATTATTCATCAAGTTTTAATTGGGAGCAGACACAGCCCCCTGAAAGGTGCCACCAACAGCTAACTTCAAAAACATAAGGCAAGCCAGCTCTACCTTAGAAGGCCGCCTAACACAGACATCCAGAATAACTTCAAGGTTCTCAACTGAGCATTGAGAGGAAGAAAAGAAAGCATGGTGATCAGGTTTAGAAGTGGGGTCCTGGAAGCAGCCCCTCCTCTCCAAAACAAAGCCAAAGCAGCAGGCCTCTTCATGACATTGTTGTGGCAAAGAGTAGACATTAGAGCCAGCTGGGTGTGATGGAGCACACCAGTGATCCTAGCAGCACACTGAGAGGTAGAGGTAGGAAGACCATGAATTTGAGGCCAACTGGATTGTACAAAAGATGCTATTAAGAACAGAAGAAGGAAGCCGGGCGTTGGTGGCGCACGCCTTTAATCCCAGCACTCGGGAGGCAGAGCCAGGCGGATCTCTGTGAGTTCGAGGCCAACCTGGGCTACCAAGTGAGTTCCAGGAAAAGGCGCAAAGCTACAGAGAAACCCTGTCTCGAAAAAACAAAAAAAAAAAAACAAAAAAAAAAAAAAAAAAAAAAAGAACAGAAGAAGGAAAGAAGGGAGGGAGAGAGGTAAGAAGGTGAAGGCAGGAAGAAGGGAAGGCAGGCAGGGGGAGGGATGAGAGAAAAGGAAAGGAAAAGGAAAGATATTAGAGCCTGTAGGCAAATGTGTCTTTTCCAATCCTGGCTACCGGTTCCCAAATAACCACTCAGAGGCTTAATATTACTTACTAATACTCGACTGATAGCTCAGGCTTCTTACTACCTAACTCTTAAATTAACCCATATTATTTTTTAATCTATGCTTTGCCACGTGGCTCAGGGCTTGTTACCTCATTTTCTATACATCATGCTTCCTCGGCAGCTGGCTAGCATCTCCCCTGACTCCACCCCTCTTCATCCCAGCATCCTCAGTTTGATGGTCCTGCCTAACTTTATCCTGCCTAACTTTATCCTGCCTTGCTATAGGCCAATCAATCTTTATTAATGAATGAGAGTCATACATATTCACAGTGTACAGAAGGATTATTCCACAGCAAGGGCCTTGGTTACGGAACTCTTTTCAGGTTTAAAGTCCTAGCATTGTGTTGGTCAGGGGTGTCCAAGAGACTCTCAAAATGTTACAGGCTATTACTGTTGTCCTTGGTTGCACCACTGAGGTAGCAGGTAAGTCCCTATCGCTGAAGATGCCATGCATTTCAGACACAGGGGCCAGAGGACCCTGAGCTGGAAGTGGCCTGAATGCCCACTCCCTGAGGACTAGCTTTCATGGTACCAGGATGTGCCATGCAAACTTCCAAAGGAGGGAGGCAACCAGCAGCCCTGCTCAGCTACAGCTCCTATGAATTACAACAGTGACCAGCTTGGCATAATAACTCTAAGGGTGAAGTAGTGGTATGCATACCTTAGTGGTAACTAGCAGCTCTTTAATTGGACTTAAAACCAACACAACAAGAAGAAATTCATGCCTAGTATTGAAAAAACTCACCAACTACCCAGAGCTAGTGAAGTCATGGATCTTGAAGAAGAATCTACAATTGACATTCTACTAAACCTGCACAGTCCCTAACTACACTCTAAACATTCATCTTTATATCCACAGATAAATGCAGCCAGAAGTTTCTCCAGTCTTACCCAGCCCCGCAGTCCCACAGCCACTTATAAAATAATCACTCAGAGGCTTATATTAATTAAAAACTGTATGGCCAATGGCTTAAATTTTTTGCTAGCTAGCTCTATCATCTTAAATTAACCCATTTCTATTAATCTATGTCTTGCCACAAGGCTGTGGCGTTAACAGTCTGCTGGTATGTTGCTCCTTGGACGTGAGCTGGCGTCTCTTTCCACTCTGCCTTTCTCTTTCCTGTCTCTCTCTTTGGATTTCCCACCTGTCTCTAAGCTGCCTTGCCATAGGCCAAACCAGCTTATTTATTAACCAATGGGAACAACATGTATTCACAGCATACAGAAAGACATCCCATAGCAGATAAATGTAGTCTTCACCCTTTGTCAAGGAAACTTCTCTTTGCAACAGATGGAAACCATTTCAGAAAACCACAGAGCTATAGAGCCCAGTCCAAAGGATGCATCTATAATACAGCTCCCCCAGTGAAGGCTCAGGGATCATTGCAGAAGAAGGGGTTGAAAAATTGTAACAGCCAGAGGACCAGGGAGTTTGCTAAGAGGGGGCCTCCTGGGAATATCAGAAGCTACACCCATAAAATCTCACCAACATTATTGCCTAGACATGAGCTGAACAAGGACAATAACAATAAACATATCAAAGTAGATGGGGAAAGCCCGTGAGGTCTCAACCATACGCAAAGAACCACAGACACCTAAGGAATGCTGAGAGCCAGAGAAACAGTCTTCCCCAGAGACTAGCATGCCAATTGGTTATCTAATACCAAATGGTCAGCCATACAAGTAGCATTAAACAGAATGATCAAGTTGCACTTGCATATTTAGGAGTGTGTGTGTGTGTGTGTGTGTGTGTGTGTGTGTGTGTGTGTGTGTGTATGTATGTATGTGTGGGTAACAATTAAAGAAAAAAGAGACCATGAATTTGAAAGAGAGCAAGGAGGAACGTAGAAGAAAGTTTGGAGGGAGGAAAGGTGTGGTGATATTGTGTTCCCCAATATATCATGCACCCTAATAAATTTATCTGGGGTCAGAGAACAGACCACTAGACAGACATAGAAGCCAGAAAATGGTAGCATTCACACCTTTAATCCTAGCCTTCTGGAGGCAGAGATCCATCCGGATCTCTGTGAGTTTAAAGCCACACTGAAAACAGCCAAGCATGGTGACTCATGCTTTTAATCCCAGGAAGTGATGGCAGAAAGCAGAAAGGTGTATAAGGCATGAAAACCAGGAACTAGGGCTGGTTAAGCTTTTAGGCTTTTGAGCAGCAGTTCAGCTGAGATTCATTCTGGATGAGGACTTAGAGGCTTCCAGTCTGAGGAAACAGGATCAGCTGAGGAATTGGCAAGGTGAGGTGGCTGTGGCTTGTTCTGCTTCTCTGATCTTCCAACATTCACCCCAATACCTTGTTCCAGGTTTATTTTTATTAATAAGAACTTTTAAGATTCGTGCTACAGAAAGGGAAGGGAGAAATGGTGTAATTGTAATATCAAAAAAATAATTAAAAAATTGATTAACTAAAAATACGTCCTAACATTTCAGAGGAGAAATGGAAGAAGATCATTTTCTGGCACAATAGGAAGTGCTTGTGGTGTGGAGAGGGGGCGGGGACTGCTGGCCTCATTTATCTCACCAAACTGTCTATGTCCTGTCTCCTAGGCATCTCTTATATGCTTTTATTTCCCAGTATATGCTTCTTTTGATTTTGCCACATTAAATGCTTGTATGGCCCTACCCTACCACTTTTACCTTCCCAAATCACATCTACCCTTTGGTTTGAGTCTCTGTCACCCCTCACTACCTCGGAATACCTCAATCCAATGGTCTCGAGTTCTCATCTGGAAATTCCTTTGTAACTATAAGTGACCACCTGTCCACAGAGTTATTTCTTGGAGAAGAGCAGGGAGACGTGAGTGTGTATTGTATTAAGAATTAAGTAGCATGAGATTTGTTTCCTGTTTAGCCTCTTATGTGGCCTTGGAAAATTCATTCAACATCACCATGCTCCAGTCAGCGCCTCTTGAAAGTGAGATAATAGTAGATCATTTCCCCCTCTGGACTATGTATTAGTTTATTGTTAACAAGGCACAGGTTCACCCTTTTACTATTGTTGCTACAACCCATCATATTTAGAACTTGTCATTTACATAGAAAGTGCTTTTGCTGTGTGCTGGACATTTCCATCCAGTTATATGTTGATAGGCTGGTCTCCCCAGGGTATCAATTACTTTTCTCTTTGCTATGACCATATACCTGTCAGTGAGAAAGTTAAGGAAGGAAGGAGCAAAGGAAGGAAGGACTGATGGATCTGGGCTCAGTTTAAGAAGGAATACAGTCAACCGTGGCAGGAAAGGCATGGCTAAGAGAGGTGGACATTACATCCACAATCAGAAAGCAGATAGAGATGAATTCTGGTCCTCAGCTCACCTCCTTTTTATTTAGTCTAGAAGCCCAGCCAGTGGAATGATGCCACCCACATTCAGGATGGGACTTCTCTCCTCAGTCAAAGAAGCCCAGAGTCTGGAAGTGTGTTTCCTAGGTAACTCTAAATCTAGTCCCACTGCCAATGAAGATTAGCCATCACACTCAGTATTACAAAAGCATTGATAAGTTAAGGACACAAAATCGAGTTTGTAAAAAGAGAGAAAAGGATTCTGGAGGAGATAGGTTTTGAACCCCAAAAGAAGGAAGATAGGAACTTTCAGAGCAGCAAAAGACCTAATATCCACAAAGGGAAAAACGTGGACACTGGGTATTGGGAAGGAACTTACAGACCCATGGACAGAGGATAACAGGAGTCAAGACTGGAGACCTGACCCAAAGTGAACACTGGGGATTCAAATCCTGTTAGACGGTGACAGTTAATTATGTCGGGTCAGGCTACAGGGAACCTCTACATAAGGATTTTGTCTTTGGAGTAAAACACCCTGTGACTTGAGAACGCTTCTGTTAGAATGGCTAAGAGCAAGAAGGGAAGACCTGAGTGTAAGGACCATGAACAGCCCAGCAGACCAAAAGGGGACTATGGAAGAGGGCATCGATGGCAGGAGAGTCTCCCAGCCGACTTGCCGTCTGGGGATGTTGACAGGTGAATTGCAAACTGAACAACAGAACAGCTGGAGAGTGGAGGGGCCAAGACCCACACAAGATACGCTTGAGAAACAGCGGCACCCACAGTTAAATATACTTCTTTTCTACAAGATATTTCTGTCTCATGTGGGTTGTGATTTTCCAAGAAGTAGATACATTTGACCTAAGATTCCCTCTCACTTTTTTTTTTCTCAAAGCATCTCTTAGAACCAGTGTTTCATGGCACAGGCAGTTTTAAAAAGAGATTTTCAGAAAGAGGAGGGACTTTAACATTCTATAGACCTAAAAGAGATGGAGAACTTTGAAGTCCAGGGTGATTAAAAACCATGTATATTCTACCTAGACGGATGAGTAGATATGTAAGTTGAAAGCTGTATAAACGATTTAAAAAATAGGAGGGGATAATATGGCAAGATAGCCTAGGATTGAGTGGCGTGTCTCCATTTTAACCTAAAGACACGCTAGTGTGGATGGATTATGGGGCTTGGAGGATACCCAGTTGGAGATGAAAACACTTCAGCGAACTCTCTGCTGCACAAGGTTCCTGAGGTCCTGTATGACCCCGCCCACCTGTCCTTCACTCTCGTCTCCAGCCCCATCTCCTGCTGCCTCCCCTCCTTACTCTCCTTGTCCAGTGAGTCTCAGCCTTCCTAACACTGCGACCCTTTAACACAGTTCCTCGTGTTGTGGTGACCCTCAACCGTGAAATTACTTCCTTGCTACTTCATAACTGCTATTTTGCTACTGTTACGAATCATAATGTAAATATCTGATATGCAACCCCTTGTGAAGGAGTCATTTGACTCATCCCCCGCCCCCAAGGAGTGGTGGCCCACAGATTGAGAACCGCTGCTCTAGTCCCTTTGCCGACCTGCAGGTTTTGAATGATTCTTCACTCCTGAGTCAGTGTTGCTGTGTCCCTGTCTAGAACACACTCCCATTCTCTTCTCAGATAAATCCCCGCCTTCGTTTAAGTTACATGTAGATGACTCTTTATCCAGGCATCGCTATTCCCTCTGCCAGCCATCACCAAGTCCTCCAGACCCCTGTTAGGGGCTCCCGTTGTCCTGGATTCCCATCCTGTTCTACTGCAGTTATTCTTACACTTGTCCTCACTGCCACATAGAACGGCACCCTGAACAGCTAGCTCCCTAATCATCTAATGCAGCACCTCTGCCAAGCTGCTCCAGCAACACAGTGTGAGCAAATGGACTCTAACACCTCCTCCTCCACCACCACCACCACCACCACCACCACACACACACACACACACACACACACACACTGCGACAAGGCTCTAGTGCCACCCCCACGTTCCACACACTTTGCAACAAGGAACTCTACACTCACAAGTATAATATGCTAACATCCACAAAAGGGCGGATGCAATCCCTTTCTCTCTTCTGTCTCCTGAGGATGAAGGCCTTTTGACTATTTGTAATTCAGGTGACATGCAGTTAAGATGAGGGGACCGTACCAATATGAGTGATGCATCTACAGATTGCTAAGTTGTCAACCAGTTCAGTTAGCAACACATGAGCTCATGAGATAGGGAGTTTTGTTCCTTTAGTTCTTTGGGTGCCAGGGGCATCTAGAATAGTTCTTGGCACACAGTAGGTATTAGAGTGTGGTGGGCTAGCATCTAGAACAGGTCTTGGCACACAGTAGGTATAAGAGTGTGGTGGGCAATGTGGTATGCAGCAGAATTCCCAGTCATCCTTGTCCCTACCCCCAGGAGTGCTAGAGGCTGACTCCCACAACTGAGTCTCACCCCAGAAATGGACTAAAGAGACTGAATAGCCAATGGTCATGCCTTCTCTTGGGGACAACCTTCACATGATGACTTGTCAGTGTAGGAATTGTAAGGCAGGGCTTCTTAAACTTTTTCACTTGTGATCTCTTTCACTTGAAATCTTTTCATGACCCTGGGTTATTCTATGAAATAGGTATATAAATCCAACATTTGCTGATAATAAATCAGAAAGAAACTTATTATGAAGTAATGCTTTGGTGTACATATAATTTTCTTATGCATTAAAAATAAAACCAAATGTGTGTACTAATGAAATAGATACAATTGTTTATCTTTTTCAGAAAGAATTAAATCTTGGCTGAACATTCACACTGCGGGTCATAGAGCATTGCATTGTTTTTGCAGAGTTGAACCATATTTTGATGGTATGATTGTCCATGTGTCCATGCTCAGAAAGCTGATGTCACATAAACATGAGCATATTGGCAGAAGAATGCTTAAGGTCATTTCAGAAATTCTCTTAATCTGGAGCCAAAACTCATTCAATAATATTTTATGAAAATCAAGTCGACAACTCAAACACCAAGTTTTCAAAAATCAAACCTGCTAACATAACGTCATCCAAAATGAACTAATGTGGTGTATGTTGAGGAATGGGGATAGGGAAACACTAAAGCCTTGGTTTCCTAACTAAGCCATTTTGTTTCTATGAGAACATAAACTTTGTACGTAACTTACATACATAAACTTAGAGCAATGCAATTCATAACATGCAACAGGCTCAAATCCCAGCCTTGGTGTTTCAGGCAGCTGTGTCATCGTCGGCCTGTGTGGTGGGACAGCATATGGTGTGCACAGGACGAGTATTCAGAACCAAGAGCTGCAGGGAGGTTGCTGCCAGAACCTGAGTGAACACTGTCAGAACACCCATGTTCATTATACATTTGACTTGGAATTACATTTTGATTGCTGCCCATTCAAAGACCTTTTTTTCTTCTGCAAAATTTCCACATCTCCTCCCATTTGATTATGACACAACTGTGTATGAATCCATTCATGTCTCAGGTCATGTTCCCCAAGAAGCACTTTCACAGGTAGACTCTACTAACGAGGGCTTCGGGGCTCAACATCTGAGACATGAAGATGTCAGTAAATGATGATATCAGTGGGAGCATCTGTGTGCCCAGCTCTGTCCCACATGCCAGGACGACGGTGTGAACAAGGCAAATAGCGTCTGTAATTTTAAGTAGCTTTCCTTCTTGAGTATCAAAAAATGACATTTCAGATAGTGGCAAGGGCGGTGAGGAAAAGGAGGTGATGGAGGCGTTGAAGATGAAGGAGCATCCTCACACACTGTTAGGAAAGGCTTCCTCCAGGGAGTCAGCTGAAACACGGATTTAAAAAAAAAAAACAAGCATTGGGTGTACAAAGACTCGATCGGGTATGACAAACAGTTGTGGCTACTGCTAAGGCCTGTGGCAGGGGTGAGGCTGGTACAACTAAGGAACTCTGAAGACAGTGCACCTGCTCCAGCAGGTGAAGAGAAACATGGTATGTGACCATGCTGGAAAGGAAGGTCATATCAGATCTCACAGCCCTTGTGGACCAGTAAGGATTTTGTAATAAGGGTACAACTATATTACTTATATCACTAGGCTTTTAATACCAAGGTTTTATAATTGTCTCTTCCATCCTTATTTCTACCATTAATAAAAAGAGAGAGTAGCCCTTTTTTCATACGGGGCTTTTTTTTTTTTTCTTTTGGTTGTTTTCAAGACAGGGTGTTTCTCCATGCAGTTTTGGTGCCTGTCCTGGAGCTCGCTCTGTAGACCAGGCTGGCATTGAACTCACAGAGATCTGCCTGCCTCTGCCTCCCAAGTGCTGGGATTAAAGGCGTGCTCCACCGCTGCCTGGTTCATACAGGGCTTTTAATGTATCGAGGAAAAAACTTGGAAGGCCGTGCATTTCCTTCCTTTGATGTAAGTCTGGAGTGTATTATGATATGTTTTCATGGTGTGCCTTGTTTCTGAATTCTCCAGGGATTCCATCAGGAAAGTCAACATGTGACTCAAGTTTTCTCTGGGGTCGTACAGTTGCATTGAGGGCAGGGGTAGGCAGCGGCTGTTTCGCCTGCCTAGGCAGCTGATGGCAAGCCACAGTTCATTAAGACCTGATCCAGTAACTGCATAACCAGGGAATTACAGGTAAAAATGCATTAGAGTTCAAAAGAGTTAGCAAAAGATAATTCTACCAACTCACCGATTAGATTATGATCACAGTTTAAGCAATAAATTAATTCTGCCATGTCATTACCCAAGGCAGATGAGCAGTGCCATGGAACCTTTTGGTCTGATGAAAGACAAGATAATTCATTTTTAAGGCGAGAACAAATATCTTTGCAGGTTATACCGTCAATGACAATACTATTCATGTGGGTCTTAATCACAGGGACTTAGAAAATCCAGTGGAGCATATCTGCTCAGGAAACCATTTTACACATGTCTGCGTGGTCATTTCTTATTCTTGATTTGAATAATTGAGATCACAGTACATGATTGTGGTTAATGTGGGCCTCTTGATGAGGTGCTGGGTTATATGGTCAAATTTAATTCAATCTCTGGCCATACTCTCCTCTGTCTGATAGAGGCCCACAAATACATCATTCATCTTAATTAAGATTGTGACTGTAGGTTAAGATTGGGGTTTCCAAAAAGCAGCACACAGGCAGATGGTCCATCCTGTGGGAGAAGAAATCTATAGGATGATTAGATGCTGAGTCATTGAGCCTTATCTGAAACACATTACCCCCAGGCACCAATCACAACTATTTCTCCTCAGCGATCTCCCCTTGACACTCCATGCAGTCGGCCCTCTCGCAAACTCCCTGTCTGCCAAGCACCTGCTGGAAGCTAGCACTTTTCCCTTTTCGTCGCCGGGTCTCTAACTCATTCTAATCTCGGTTCTCCATGGATGTGACCCTGCCCTCCTTCTGCTGCCTCAGGCTGCAAGTGTGTACTTCCTTCCAAGCCACAGCAGGAGAAAAAAAAATGAGCAGTGTGCCTAGGGCAGGAGCATGACTCCAGTACAACCCCAGGAATATCATGCATCAACACCCTCTCCCTTTGAAGTGTTTACATTACCGTACTGCTACCCAGAATAACATTAACCACAGACAGAATTTAAATTTTGTGGTAGCCGTGTTCCATAAGTAAAAGGAAACAGCTAGTTAATTTTAATAATATACTCTATTTAATCAGATCTATTTGAAAAAAAAAAATAACTATCATTCAACATAAAGCCCAATCTTAAAAAACCTTTGAAATGATTCAAGGTCCAGGGAGTATTTTCCAGGTCCAGTACATTTTCAAACATTCTGTCTGGATTTTAAGTGTTCAGGAGCTGCCTATGACTAGTGGTCTCCATGCTGAATAGCATGCCACTCATGCTTTTTCTGTCTGTAGCCCTCAAAAGTATTGTGAGTGGCAGAGCTAGTCCTGTGGAGTCAAGATTTCAGTTTTAGGAAATAACATAAAATGATAGATAACTAATTAATGTATTTGTCTTGTTAGGCTTACTATTGCTGTGATGAAACACCATGAGCAGAAGCAGGTTGGGGAGGGAAGGATTTATTTGGTTTACACATCCACAGTATTGTTCATCATTGAAGGAAGTCAGGACAGGAACTCAAACAGGACAGGAACTTGGAGGCAGGAGCTGATGCAGAGGCAAAGGAGGGGTGCTGCTTACTGGCTTGCTCCCCATGGCCTTGCTCAGCCTACTTTCTTATAGAACCCAGGACCACCAGCCCAGGACCCCACCCACAATGGGATGGGCCCTCCCCATTAATCACTAATTAAGAAAATGCCTTACAGCCTGATCTATGGAGGCATTTTCTTGAGGTTTCCTTCTTTCAGATAATTCAAGCTTGTGTCAAGTTGACACAAACTAGCCAAGACAGTACTATTGTTTCAATTACTCCTTTAACAAATATTTGTAAAGTTCTTAAAACATGCATATAGGGTTGGAGAGATGGCTTAGCATTTAAGAACACTGACTGCTCTTGCAGAGCATCTGGGTTGGATTCCCAGCTTCCACATGGCAGCTCACACTATCTATAACTCCAGTTCAAGGGAATCCAGTGTCTTCTGGCCTCCTGTGACTGACAGGCACAAGTCACACATGTGGCTTGCAGACATACATGTAGGTAAAACCCCCAAACACATAAAATAAAATAATTTAAAATGGTATGTCAAAATTAGTTCCCCAATATAAAAAGTACATTTCCAATGAAAAGCAAGAAAATCCAAATAGAAAAGAAAGCAGGCTTTCATCAACTTCATATTTCAGTGCTAATGTTCATGTAAATTTAACAGCATGCTATCTTTTAAGAAGATTCTTAAAAAACTGAGGAAACTCCAAGTATTAGGCCCCCAGGCTAATCCAGAAATATGAGCTTTGACCTGATAATAAATTAGTGTTATCCTGACATGTTGCTAAATATAAATAAGTATATATCCTTATAAAAGTTTGTTATTTCTGGTTGTGAGCCTAGCCTTTAGTGGCTGAGCCATCTCTCTAGCCCAATAGCTTATTTGTTATAATCACTGCATATACTTCTTTAGTGAAAGTTAACTATCACTAAACTCGACCATCAAAGCTATGACTGGAAACTTTCTAAGGGGAAAACTCCCAAGTCACACAGGATGCTAGCAACAGCATATGCCTGCTGAGGAAATGTGATCTTCTGCTGGAACTTTCTTAACGATCATCATTTTTCCCTTTTGTGAACTACTGAGAGTCATAAAATTACAAGAAACAAAAATCTAGTTTGTAACCTTGCCTTTTTACCTGGTATCTGTATCTAGGTTGTCAAATGGGGATAAGAAAATTCCTCTTGTAAGATTATGAGTGTTCAGTTGGAGCTTCCAGCTCACCCCTGCACAAACTGAGAAACCTCCATCTGCCCTACTTCCCCCAAACCCTCCCACACTGAAAAAACTCTGAACAGAGGAATGGCACCAAAAACTCAGTTCCACATTTCTGGCAGCAGGTACAAACATGACTAGCCCACCCAAGTGGCCGCTCAGTGGTTTAGCCTTTGATCATACTTGAGGACAGTCCCAGCTCCTGGCTGGCACATCATCACTCCTTGACTAAGATCTATAAAACCTCCCTGACTTATCCCAGGGGCATGACTTCTCTGGCTTCATTCTCTGAGACCAGTGAACCCAGCCTAGAGTTGCTTTTTTCTCAACAAATCTGCTGCTATACATGTAATTGGGTTTGCTCTAAATTATTGTGTCAGCAGGGAAACATTGTCTGGTGGAAAAAAAACATATCAATGAGGATAAGATATTTGATGTGAAGTGACTGAAAACAACAGAATCAACAGTATAAAATATACTATGTGATTTTTGGAAAAGTCTTTGTACTGGTTAGTTTTGTGTCAACTTCGCACAAACTGGAGACACCTAGAACAAGGGAGCTTCAGTTGAGAAATGCTTCCATCATAGGCATGTCTGTGGGGCATTTTCTTGATTAGTGACTGATGTAAGAAGGTGGGCAGTGCCGTCCCTGGGCAAGTGCTCCTGGGTTGTGAAAAAAAGCAAACTGAACAAGTCATCAAGAGCAAGCCAGTAAGTAGAGTTCCTCTGTAGCCTCTGCTTCTGTTCTTGCCTCTAGGTTCCTGCCTTGAGTTCCTGCCCCGACTTCCCTAGATGATGGACTGTAACCTGGAAGTGTGAGCCAAATAAAACCTTCCCTTCCCAAGTTGCTTGTGGTCAGTGTTTTATCATGGCAACAGAGACACAACCAGGACAATACTTTTCTGAGAGTTTGTTTTTGTTTTGTGTGTGTACAGTGGTTTCCTTCACAAAAATTATCTTTTCTTTGTTCTACTTTTATATTTAAACATTTTGAGATCTAGGTGGCATTCCAAAGACAGGCTGGCTTTCTCACAGGCACCTTTAATACTAGCCTTGTGGTCTTAACCCAACACCACAGGCCTACTTTTAACTATTGCACCTTTAAAATATACGCCACTGTGTTTTGTAGATAATCGAGACAGAATGTCTCACTCACACCTACATCTTTATCACAATTAGTCTCACCATTTTTCAGGACCCTAGTCATACAGCTCCATGGAAATGAGCAAACAAAATATGTGTGTTTTATGCCATTTGAAATGAAATAGATGTGTCATTTTGTAAGCTTTACAGAGGACTCGTCTAAGGAGATAATGACCTCACAGCAGCCGCTGGTACACTGAAAATTTAGATGAATATGCATGGCAAATCCGAAGCAACCCACTAACTTTTGGAGACCTAGTTAATCTCTCCTATGAGCTGCAGGGACCGTGTGCTTCTGACTAGAAGGGAATGGCACTTAGCAGATTCACACATGCCATTTCAGCTTATGCTCGAGCTCCAAGGGTCTCAGTTCCAGCAGGTGCAGGGCTGGAGGCATGGATGGGGCTTCAGGATGCCAACCAACTGCAGATGGCTCTTACTATTCTCTTGGCTCCCTAGAATTTTTACTACTTGGGGTTTTATACTTATCAGGTTCAAATAGCATCTACTAATTGCCTTCTAGTGACACATTGTATGGTTTTGGTGGCATGAAGATGCATAAGGTACAGGGTACACTTCAAAGTATATCAAATGTCCATTGGTTTCATCTTTTCTTTGTCTCTCCCTCTCTCTCTCCCTCTCTCTCTCTCTCTCTCTCTCTCTCTCTCTCTCTCTCTCTCTCTCACACACACACACACACACACACACACACACATCAGCACACACATCAAACTGAGACCTCTATTTTAAATGGATATTTGAGGTGATTGGGAAACCCTGAAACCATTGTTAGTCATCAAAACTTGATATGGAATGGGGAATTCACCAGGCTACCTATTCAGTCATCCAATGGATGACAGTTCAGCGTTTTAGACATGGTGATTATGAGCAAAGTGGGAGGCAGAAAGCCTGAAGTACAGAGCACTGACAAGAATAGAGCCTTGGGGATGTCACAAGGTGGCTGTGCCCCACTCTGTGCCTGAGGCACTGTACTGTTACTTATCCCAGTGCTGTGTCCAAATATCTGACCAAAGCAGCTTGAAACAGAAAGGGTTTCGAGCACAGTCCTTCATGGCTGGGAAAGTATGGTGTTTGAAGCTGCCAGTCACTTGCATCTATTACATTAATGTAGTGGAGAGAAATGAATATGAGTTATGAACACTGGTGCTCAGCTCACCTTCTTCCTTTTATTCTACACAGGAGCCTTGCCCAAGTGCTCTCCCAGGTAAGGTGGGTCTTTCCCACATAGGTAATCCCTCACAGGCACACCCCAAGATTTGTCTCCTAGGTGACTCTAGACTCTGTCAAGTAGACCATCACTATAAATCATCAAAGGCAGGTATTTTAGGGTTGTTATTGCTGTGGAGAGACACCATGACCACAGCAACTCTTATTTAAAAAAACTATTTTATTGGGGTGTCTTGCTTACAGTTTCAAAGGTTCAGTACATTATTATCATGATGGGAAGCATGGAGGTGTGCAGGAAGATGGGATGCTGTAATAGTAGCTCAGAGTCCTACATCTTGCAAGCAACAGGAAGTCAACTGAGACACCAGGCAATATCCTGAGCATAGGAAATCTCAAAGCCCGCCCCCACAGTGACACACTTCCTTTAACAAAGCCACACCTCCAATAGTGCCTGTCACTCCCTATGATCGTATGGGGGCCAATTACAGTCAAATTACCACAGCAGGCTTAGGACTATGGGCATCTTGAGATGGAGAAGCCACAACCACATAATGGAGGGAAAACGAAGAGGGTCAGGAGGTCAAGGTCATGTGTCTCCTAGTCATTTTACATTCGATATGAAATAAGCCTCTGAAAACTGCATTAAAATTCTGAGTAAACAGTGACCTGTCACTCCCATACTTTAATCAAGATTCTCAGAGCAATAAAGAAAAGTCATTGAACCTTACCCACGGAGGAGAATTTGAACTTCTATGTGCAGCAGCCCAGACCCTTGGAAGATGTACAGAAAAAATAAAGAGAGGAGAGCAAAGGATGCACAAATTGTAGATGTGTCTTCCTTTTTATTTATCCAGGACCACTAATGTAAGTGACAGGAGGTAACGAGGACTATTGTCCAGGCTGGTGGTACACTTCTGTAATCCCAGCTGTTGCAAGGTGGAGGGAGGATGATAAGGAGCCGAGAGTCATCCTGGCTATTCGCCAAGTTCAAGGCCAGCCTGAGCACATGAGAGTCTGAAAAAAGAAAAAATATCGAAGTCCAAAACAAACACTAAAAGGGCAAGAAGAACCAACTGGGTAACATGTCCATTTGGGGCTGTAGTGGGAAGTGAGAGATAATTGACTACGTGAATAGGACCTGGGCCTTAATTTGAGCTACCTTAAGCCCAGATCTTGTTTTGACCTTTTCTCCATTCAAAGCTGCTAAGTCACCATCCAGGATTTTGCTCAGCCTTGCCTGATACCCTCTTCTATCTATTCTTATACATTTAAACACATATACAGAGAGAGAGAGACAGAGACACAGACAGACAGATAGTCACATAGAGACACAGACAGACAGACAGAACACAAGAGCAAACACCACACAGGTAACTTGCTTCATTGTACTGTAATTTATATCGAGCTCTGCATCTGGGATCCTGTGTAGATGTAACTGTCTTGTCAAATAAGAAACACAGAGCCAATGCAGAGATGAAAGTCCAAGAGGTCAGAGCTAAGAGCTAAAAACCTTACCCTTCACTGCTGCTGCTGTCCTCTTCAGCCAAGAGACCTACATCCTGTGTGTTTGTCCTTTTTATCGCCTTTCTATTCTGCCTTCTCATTGGTTGTAAACCCAACCACATGACCTCCTCGTCACTGCCCATCTATACAGACCTCCAGGTCTTCTATGGTTGGTATTGAGGTTAAAGGCATGTGTCTCCATGCTGGCTGTATCCTTGAACACACAGAGATCTGCCTAGCTCTGCCTCCCAAGTGCTGGGATTAAAGGCGTGCACCACCACTGCCCAGCTTCTACTATGGTTTGCTATAGCTCTGACCCCCAGGCAACTTTATTTATTAACATACAAATAAAATCACATTTCAGTACAAATAAAATATCACCATAATCCTGGTTGCTCACAGCAGGGGAAAGGGAAAACACAGGATCCCAAGTCACTGCAGATTGCTGAGACTTCTACCACCCAAAGAAATGAGGTACCTTCAAGTGCATTTCAGCAAAGCTCTCTGAAAATGAGCTAGCTGATAATCAACTTGGTCTGTCAAACCTGAGACAAAATGCAAGTAATGAGCTTGATGCAACAGCAGAACAAACCAGACAGAAAAACACTACTCACCCCCCTACACACACACACACACACACACACACACACACACACACACACACACACACACACACACCTGCCTTGCTTTCAGAATAAGGAACTATTGCCATGGGGATTGTGCTAAGAATATACGAGAGAAAGCAAGAGCCAGCCATCCCTGGGGGGTACATTATCTGGAAGTTCTGCCCAAAGTGTTGCTTATAAAAGTGTGTTTGGAGCTTGTATCTGAGTAGACATTGCATCGTGACAACTTTTGAAGTTTTCTCTTCCTCCATTAGCTTGGCGCATGTTGTTTATGTAAGACACTATACCTGATACTTGCAGGGTTATGAATGAGACACATCTGTACTCTCAAGGGGTTTTTCAGTCCAGAAAGAAACTGAGCAGATACAAATAAAGAACAAAATTAAAATGATGTGGGCTCTAGGAAAGGAATTCCTTGGGGGCAGGAACATAAAGTCTCCATGTCCTATGCATAGGGAGGGTGATGGTAGGCTTTGTATCCTATGCATAGAGACAGATGATGATAGGCTCTGCATCCTTTCAGTAAGGAGGTTGACGGGGCATGCACATGGCGCAGGTGTTGATGGAAAGTTTTACCTGGGTAGAGCACATAGCCTGAGGAAGGATCCCAAGAAATGGGAGTTTGGATCTGTCATTTGGATATGTCTTTAAAGAGTCTTGACTGTTATCTGAAGATATCAGACAGGGAACAGTGGGGATCCATATACCCAAAGTCAAGGTGGTCCCTGAGAACCTACCAAGATTGGCACGGGGAAGGAGCATTCAAAAATCTAGGTAAGTAGGGGCAGGACTCAATCTAGGAAGGATTGGGGGTAGGAAAAGAGCAGAAGATGATAGAAACAAATGAATATGCCCTGGCCTCGTGGGCCATGTTTCAGAAAAGCACAGAACTAAAGAAGCCCCCAGGCAGGGTTGTCTTCATGCTCCTCAGCATTCCCTAGCGCACTGAAGCAGTGATGTAGACATCCCAGAGTGATTGGCGGTGCCTGGAGCATAGTAAATTTTCCTGAGGAGACACGAACAAATGTCTAGTCACCCAAGACCAAAGTGAGGAATCTACAGAAGCCCAACTTGGCTAATTAACCAATTTGCTGGAGTTACTTAGAGGAGCAGGGTTGCCTCAGAAGCAACTGCATCTCTGAGAAGCCAGTAATGCCATGGTGATCAGGCATGAAAGACACATACATCCCTGGAGAACCCCGAATGACTTCTAGATGGTTCCTTCTGGCTTCATTGGCTGCTTATACAACCTTGGGAAGGGGCCTCCAGGATCTTACATTTGAACTTTCCTGAACTTGAAAGTTTTGTTTGCACCTCAAGACTCATGAGCTTGCCTTCTCCCTCCAGCCAGAAGGTTTCAGTTCAGAGAAAGCCACTAGACAATACCTGGGACTTTCTCTTTAGCTCCAAACAAGTTGCCTATCAATACGCTTGGATTAACTGTGGGTAAGCAAAGCAAAATGACTGTGGCTCTAATCTCACAATTGGAAAGGTTAGGATTGATAGAGCACACAAAAACAAAATGGCAGGGGGAAATTGACATTGGGTACTATATTTTAGGATGTGTAGACAATGGGTGTCTTTTAGACTATTTGTATGTTTCAGAAACATTTTAACGGATTTCTCTTGAAGAAAGAAAGGTTCCATTTCAGAACGTTTTAGCCACATCAGCAAAATGTCAGCGAGTTAAAAGCTTCAGGAGACTGGGACACTTTCAAAGGCTCAGATCTAGATTCAGGGCTGTGCTGATGTAAACGCATGAGCCACAATGTAGAGGCTCATTTCGTGTCATTTGAGTGTGCATGAATATTAAAATCAGTTTTCAAGCGTCGGAGTGTTGTCCCAACTAACTTTCCCCTGCAACAGTGGAACTACGAACCCCACTCTACAGGAAGGCTCTTGGCATTTCTTTAGTGGTAGGAAAGGGGGGAGAAGAAGGGACTTACATGTTGGGGGACTCTAGAACTAGATGTGCAGGGGAGGGGAGGGGAGATACGGCTTTGCTCTTCTTTCTAGATCGTCATCACGTTAAATGCAAACCAAACAGGAACAAAAGGATATCAAACCAGACATCTAGGTTCCAGAAAGTCCAAGAGAGGATTTGAAATCCTCCCATAGCTGAGAGTCATACGCTTGGTATTTGTGTACTTCCATAGGCTTCTGGCCTGAATAGATAGATAGATAGATAGATAGATAGATAGATAGATAGATAGATAGATAGATAGAAAGTTCTACATGTAGTGGAGGCAAGAATGGCCAACAAAGGTGTTACCTTTTAAGTAGTTTTATGCATTTAGAATGGGAGTTGATATCTAGAAGCCCCTTGGCATTAATTGCCATATGCATCTCAACCACGTCAATAGACTAAATCAAATTTCTATGCTTGATTTAGTACTTACAATGTGCTTAGAGTGTATGTACACCATCACACATTAATCCTCACCCTCTGAAGGACACTATAGCCACTGTAATTCAAAGAGAAGGACATGAAAGGAAAAGTATTGGCCCAGGACACCCTAAGACCAAGTTCTCAGCACAAAGGAGACTTATTTTCCCCAAAGGGACAGAGGGCCGAGAATAAGAGACAAAGACAGGAGATGGAGGATGAGGGAGAAGGGGAAAGGAACAAGGGAGAGGGGGGGGGAAGAGGTTTGTCCCAGTGGACAAAGGACTGCCTCTGAATAGAGAGGAGACAGATGTGGCCCGTAGGCAAATGGCAGTTTATAAAGGTAAAGGGGGAAACTCCGTGTTAGGATAAGGTGTTTAATTTTCATTGGGCACGTTAATTAGGTGGGTCAAAGGGGGCTTTTGATTGCTGGACTTCAATACTTTGATAGCTGGACCTTGGTAGTCAGCCTCAGGAGGAGGAAGTGGCCAAATAAGGAAATAGACCTTGGTGGCTAGCTTTAGATAAATGTAATCTAATGGTTTTTAGCAAGGCAGGGAATGGGGAGAAGGGCAAGGCCTGCCAGAACCGTGTTTGCCATGCTTGAGCTGGCCAGAACCCCTTCAGCAGGAACTACCGGGGTCAGGTTGGAGATGGGGTGTCTTCACTTCCTTGGTCCTAATGAGCGATCACTTGCTGATGAACATCGAAGTCTGCTCCACTCCAACACTTCATTCTTTCATTTTTTTAATGGAGATTAATGTTCTCTCACTTTGTCATTTAAACATAAGGTTTTATTGGTTGAAGCATGTCTCTCCAAAATTTCTCTGTTAGTCCTATCCTCGAGTATCTCAGAAGTAATCTTAATTAGAGACAGGGCTTTCCAAGAAGTCAAAATGGAAGGCAGTCATTGGTGAAAGCCCTCATCCAGTGTGCCTGGAACCCTGATGGGAAAGGCGGGTTGGTATCTTGGACACACACACACACACACACACACACACACACACACACACACACAGAATAGTATTTGAACATAAAGTGGAGAGCAGTTTGATGTCTGTTAAGGAATATCAGATATTGCCAGCAAGCCACCAGAAGACAGGGGAGACATGAAATGGATTTTTCTTTCACAGATAGATCTCAGAAGAAGCCAGCCCTGCCCACACCCCCATCTTGGATTCCAAACCTCCAGAACAGTAAGGAATGAACACCAGCCCACTGTGGACTTCATTATGATAACTCCAACCAATCAGGGGCATTTTTTCATGACAACAATCCAGCGTTCTTCATGACAACAATCAGCTGTGTATCTCTCCAGGCTCACCCTACTCTTCCTTTTCAGGCTATGCATCCCATTTGCACCCCGCCAGCTAGTTAACTTGTAGCTACCTAGAACCATTTATGCTCTGTTTCCCTTTGGGCAACATCTGCATCAATGTAGCAGATTGAGCAACATCCCTTACGGGAAGCATTACTTCATCTCTTCTCTCTCCCAACAACCAAGGGGAATGACAGTACTCCCTGTACTGAGGCTTCTCTTTGGACCATCTCCCGTGGTCACTATTATCTTACACAGTAACCTGGATGTTTATGTGTTTGTCTCTGTGTGACCCCCTACTCAGAAGGAACACACACACACACACACACACACACACACACACACACACACACACACACACGATGGCTTGGGGCTAGGGTTATGTTTGGTTCCTAAAACATCTGACAACAGAGAAAGATGACTTGGATTATGTCAGTGTGAGTGTTTTTGGTCTAAATGACACACTTGTCAAATTGAATTAATAAGCTACCATTCTGTGGGTTTGGGTTAGTGAGAGCCAGGGAGTGAAATCAATTTGGGTCTGTAGCAAATGGGAAAATAATAGCATGGGGTGTAGGAAGAGAAACACTCTAGATACGAGAGGTTTAATAATAAAGTGCATTCCTCACATGGTCCTTGTCAGTTATGAGTGTCTGCATACAAGTCAACACTAGGGGACTTCCCCAATCACTCCTCCACCTTATGTTCAAGACAGGGTTTCTCACTGAACCTGGAGCTCATTTGTTGGTTAAATTGCTGGTCATCAAACCTCAAGGGTCCACTTGTTTCATTCCCCCAGAGCTGGGACTGTGGGCATGTGCTTTTCACAGGAGTTCTAGGGGTCCGGACTCAAGTCCTTCGGCTCATACGGCAAGCACTTTACCAACGGAGACACCCCCCCCCACATCCCTAAATCTCTATTCTTAATCCCCACACTAAGCTACATCTGTACTTTCATTACATTTTCAAAATGTGATTCCTAATTACGTTTGTAAGCACAAAAAATATTTCTTTGCCTGTCACATGTCCCAGATGTACTAAATCAAAATGTCAGTGAAGACTTTTCTGTGACATAGGACAGGAATCCAGTCAGTCCTAATGTCCATGGACCTATGATACTTTACAACTGAAATCCCACCCAACATAATATGGGTGGAAACAGCCCTGAGACTCGCACAAGCTTGGAAGATTTGGGGAAGTGTGGTTTGTTTGCTGTCTGTAGTGTCTCCCAGCCCTGACTCCAGCACTTGCACATGGGTGAGAACTTGCATGTACACACCTGCACACACCTGCACATGCCTGCATGAGCATACTCACTGTTGACAAAAGCCAGGTGAAATCCAGCAGCCCATTCCAGGATCTCTGAGGTTATCAGTTAGTCCTGACGGGGGCCATTTTGGAGTGTGAGTCCTGTGAGGAAGAGGTTGAGTCACTATCTCACGTTTCAGAGATGCTTGTGAGCTCTACCTTGTCTTAGTGTCTCTCATTTATACCTGAATTCTCTCCTATGGGAGAAAAGAAAATTCTGTCCAAGGAAATATGAGTTACATAAAGCTTGTAGCCCATTTCTCCAAATTTATGGCTATAATCTTAATATTCCCCATAACTAAATTATACCTACTGTTGTCCAATTTCCCCACCGAGAATGTGGAATTTAGTCAGACTGCCAGATTAGTAGCAGTCCTTGAATTTTTTTCCTTTGTTTTTTTTGAGACAAGGTTTCGCTGTGTAGTTTTGGTTCCTGTCCTGGATCTCGCTCTGTAGACCAGGCCGGCCTTGAACTCACAGAGATCCCGCCTGGCTCTGCCTCCCGAGTGCTGGGATTAAAGGTGTGTGCCACCGCCGCCCAGCTGAATTTTTTTAATAGATATGTGTTCCTTAGGTGTGAATGCTGATGAGCTAACTGATTCTAGTTTTAGTTTTTTTGAAAATACGTTTCATGGATTCTATGATGAAGTAAATTCAGAGAACTCTGCTGCTGTGGATGATTGTTTGATAAATAAAACACTGATCGGCCAGTAGCCAGGCAGGACGTATAGGTGGGACTAGAGAGAGGAGAGAGGAAAGGACAGGAAGGCAGGGAGGGGAGACACCAGCTGCCGTCCAGGGAGCATCATGTAGAGGCAACAGGTAAAGCCACGGAACACATGGAAACATATAAATTAACAAAATTGGGCTTAGTATAAGAGTAAGAGCTAGACAATGGTAGGCCTGAGCTAAAGGCCGAGCAGTTTAAATAATATAAAAGCCGGTGTGTTTATTTTATAAGTGGGCTCCGGGACTGGTGGGATCCGATTGGCGGGAGCTAGAGAGAAATTCTCCTTCTACACTCTGCATATTTTTTTTTCCTTTAATGCTTTGCAGTACGCCTTGTTTTATTGGAGGCTCAGGATATCCCATTGAAAGAAGCACAATCAATTTTTTGTAACTTGATGTTCTCCAAGCTAAGACCTGGTCAAGAAACCCCTAACCATTCTTTCTCTAAGCGTATTGTCTTGCCACAGAAATAGTATAATATTGAGTGCTGAAAATCTTGTCATTAATTTCTTCTGGAGTGGTATTCTTGGCATCTATTTATTGTACAAAGAGAGAGATTGCATAAGGACATTCGTTTAAGTACATCATATACTTTGATAACATTCACTGCACCCACCCTTTCTTGTCCCCCTCTTCCTTCTCCATCCTCTCTGTTCCCTTCTATACACACACACACACACACACACACACACTCACACACATATACACACACTCACATACACACATACACTCTCACACACACTCACACTCACACACACTCATATACACTCACTCACACACACATACACATACACACACATATACACACATACACATTCACATACACTCACACACACATACACACACTCACATACACACATAAACTCTCACACTCACACACACTCATATACACTCACTCACACACACATGTACACATACACACATATACACACATACATATACACATACATTCACATACACTCACACACACACACAATATATGATATTTGACTTTGGGGGGCTTATGGGTCTGGCTTTTTTTTTGATAAATGGCATCACTGCATTCCATTCTTCTTTACATGAACACAATTCCACTAGTCTTCTCTCTGCCTTGATATCTGTTAATGGACACCTAGACTTGGTCTCTATGGTATGCTGACTTGGATTCCTTCAAGGCATTCCCAGGAGAGTGTAGCTGGATAGTAGTTACTGATTTCTGAAAATGAATCTCTTTTATTCTTGGAATCCCTTTCTGGCTCTTAGAGAGAGAGAGAGAGAGAGAGAGAGAGAGAGAGAGAAGTGGGGAGAGAAAACACCCTCTGATTTTCTAAACATGGGGACATGATTCATACCTGTTTTGTAGGTTGTTAGCTCTTTTCCAGAAGAAACCAAAGGAACTATGCACACAAACTATAATCTCAGATGTGGTCGATATGCACAGGAAAAATGGAAACTCCACCCTACCTTTTCAACATTCAAAAATCCTACCATGGCACACACCTCCAATTCCATGATAGGCCTGGCTATGTGAAGACCCCAGTTTGTAGTGCTCATAAGCACTTTTTGTACCCCCTTTCTCCAAGGTAATTGGTTTCTGATGTGCCTCAGGGAAACACTGTGAAGATAAAAGGTCTGCCCTGCCATCCTTACAGAGCTGGGCAGCAACAAATGATACAAAGTGTTCCTGAAACAGACCACTGAAGACAACCTCGTCCCTACAGAGAGTGCTTCAAATATGGAGCGACACTTTTGTGCCTAAGAACACCTTTGCCAAAACACACATAAATAACGAAAGAAAGGCAGCTTTGGCCAGCACAGAGGATTAACTGTACCGTTGAGGCTTTAGGGATATTTGGCAAGACATTACAACTCTCAATCCTGCCCCTGCCCTGCCAAGGATTCTCCACAAAGTGGTTCCCCCGCACCCCTGTGGATCAGTTAAATAGACTGACTTTGCCTCACATTGGTCATGGAGAGAATTAAGAAAATGACTAGTGAGGCAATTTATGCTGCCATTTGGCCTCATAAGTACACGACACAGTTACTCACAGAAAATAGCTCTAGACAGCTCAACTATCCCAAGGTCAAAGTCAGGGAATTCTACTTAACACCTTGTTTTGTCTCTGTTCATTTTGGCCTTTCAGCTGCTCTGAGCAAGGAGGCCATCTTCAGTTCAACCCCACCTTTGGCTCTGAAGCAAGCATTAGGTTAGGTTAGGCTCTGATTAGGTTCCCTAAGGTTGGGCTAATCTGCTTAGGTTCCTGCTGGCATGTCCTTCACAAACATCTTCCAAGGCGGATCCGAAGGAGAACTTGAGTTCCTTTCCATCCTTGTCTTGTTCACTCACACCTTAACACACAAATGGAAAACTAAGAAAAGGAATTCATACCCAGTAGTGTTTGATGTACCCATAACATTTTCATTCTTGTGTGGTGTGTGTGTGTGTGTGTGTGTGTGTGTGTGTGTGTGTGTGTGTGTGATGTACAAAGGTTTGTTGAGTCTTTCATACATGACAAATAGCCTCCTTTGTGAAATGCATTGTGGGCTATTTATATTTGGGTGTTATCTCAGATTAAATGTCTAGGGAATTTGATAAATATATTTAAATCTGATAGACAGTTAATCCTATTTACCAAACTGCATATCCTGGAGCTTTTGTGGCCAAGAATACTAGAAATTTACTCTTAGATAAGCTTGAAGAGTACTTTTATCCTCTTAAATTGCCCAGATGATGAACTTGTGTATAACTGTATTTATCTATCTAACTATTTATTTATTTTGAGAGTGAGTATCTATACAAAGTTCCACTATTCTAGAACTCACTATGTAGCCCAGGCTAGCCTCAAACTTACAGAGATCTACCCGCCTCCTCTGCCTCACAAGTGCTAGGATTAAAGGCTTGTGCCACTCCACCTGGCTGAAACTGAGGAAACATTTAACTTCAATTTAGTGTTTGTAGTTTGTCTATGTTCTCATAAGCATCCATAGTCCAGAGAGGCTTAAAATTAGCTAGCATTCAAAATCTTTGGAATATAGCCATGAGTAGGTAGATAATGAGCCCCCTTTTAGTTCTCCCATTTATATTCCTAGCACCTATCCCAGCTCGGAGAATGTTACATAGAGCCATATGCTAATTACTTTGATTGGTGCTTTCTAGTCACAATGGAGTAGAATGCAGTTTGCTTAAGAACTGGAACATATAGCCAGGCAGTGGTGGTGCATGCCTTTAATCCCAGCACTTGGGAGGCAGAAGCTCTCTGTGAGTTTGAGGCCAGCCTGGTCTACAGAGTGAGTTCCAGGACAGCCAACCTGCACTAGGTCTTATCAAAGCTATTCCAGTTTCCCTTTGCCTGGATCTTAGGGTGGTGAGTGAGTTCCATGAGTCAATCCTCAGGTACCACGGCCCAGACCACAACCTTTAAATGACCATACTACACAAGTTTCTGCAGGACTTACCAACATGCAATGCTATCCTGCTAATGTTGATGCTTCCTGTCTGACACCTTCTTTGCAGTACCATCTTTCTGACTTTGGATACTTACCAATCCAGTTCTTCACCAGTGCCCTACAACCTAGAGCAATCCCAGGCCTCTAAACAGGAGCTTTATGTATATTTGTGATTAAATAGTGGATAGAGAGATGGGGCAAACATTCAGTAAGTTCGCATCATTTTCAAGAAACAAAACAATGAGTATTGCTAACGGAAGTGACTAATATAATTGTACTGTGGGTTCTGGATTTAAGAGCATCATTATGTGGGGTCAGTAAGCCTCTAGGCCTCGCTATGGATATCCCACTGCTACCATCACCAAAGCATGCCGTGACAGCCAGTGGCTTCCTTCAGTGCTTTCCTCCTGAATTTTCTCTGGCCCTGGAGTGTACATTCTACTTCTTAGGAACTCTCAGCCCTACTCAGGTAGCCTTTAGAGAACACTTCTGATTAGGTCCCTGATTCTAACAGCTTCAAGGACTTGTATTCTTCCCATGATGCTCAGCCCTTTGCTTGCAGCTCACTCTTGCCTGAGAGTAGGTGATTGACAAACCCTTCTCTTACCCCACCCTCTTCTATGGCTTCTCTGAGATCTTCTTAGGCAGTCTGGTGCATTTAAGTCTTTCCCATGAATTCTTAGGGAAACTCTGCCAAGCGTCCCAACAGTATTCTCTACAACGTGGTCTGATCCATAGCATCATTTTGTTTCCTAAGATGTTTGGATATTTATTTTACACACACTCCATTGCTTACTCACTTCCACAAGTGCTATAAAGTAACAACAAGCCAATACTGCACAGCCAAAGTAGCAGAGTCCTTTCAGGAGAAAGATCACTATAATTTGCTTTAATGCTGACAGATATTGATGTCAATGTGGAGAAGATGGAGTGTGAGGGAAATGACCAGAGGGAAATTACTGAAATATTTAATTTTTCAAGCCAGCATTGATCAAAATGAATTATGATGATGGGACTTTGTATGGAAAATCAGATTAAAGGCATAAATAATTATGAGAAATATCAAGCATTTTCCCACTTTTAAAAAGTAAACTATCTGAAAGAAATCAAATGATTTACTGAGAGTCACAGAATAAGCGGATGACACATCGCAGATTCAAATCCACCTGCTGACTCCATTTCCACCATCGATTTTGGCCTCAGACATTATCAAGGTGTAGACAAGATGGTAACTAGGTTGTTGCCACAGGTCGTGGTGCTGTATCCAGGCTGGACTAACAGAGAGGCAGAAGAAATAGGGCAGTCCCCTATGGGAAGCGCGGAAATATTCTAGTAACAGACACATCTGTGGTTCAAGGCTGGATATGCTCCAAAACGCCTTGATCATGGAGATATGATCCAATTTAAAATTTTAAATAGAAGACATTGTATTTTAGAACTGTGTCTATAAGACTCCATCACATGCAATCTGCTTCAGAGAATGACCATCAGGAAACGTCTCTGGTAAAGAGGCTTACACTAAAGAAAGGCATGTCTACCTGTTTCTGTGAATGGGGGAGAAGAAGAAGCGTCTGAAAGTCAGATGGAATGGAATCATCTGCACTGTGAACTCCTATCACGCTGTCCCACTGGGGCCCTGGAAGTACGCTCTTTGCCTGTGCCAAAGAAATCCAAAACACAGAAGAACAAAGTGAGTTAAAGTCTGAGTTAAGTGGCTTGTCAACACAGTCCGATGTTGATTCTGAGCTCATGTCTACCTATGTAAACTAGGAGGTTGTTTATGACAACATCCTGGAGAACAATTCTCAGGGGTTGTCTTTAGTTTGTGTTCATTAAACTTAATTTACCGTTGTTCTCTACAGTGTATTCTTTAGTGTTTGTGAGCACAGATTCTCTCGCGCTCTCTCTCTCCCCTGCCCTCCCCCCCCCCCCCCCCGTGCCTGCCTTCTCTTATTATATCAGTTTGCTATTCATTACTGTGACAACCAACCATGACCAAAAGCAACCGGGGAGGAAAAGGTTTGTTTGGTTTACACATCTTGATCACAGTCCATCGCAGAGGGAAGAGAAGGCAGGGAATTTTCAAGCTGAGATGGCAGAGGAACACTGTTTACTGGTTTGTTCTCCATGGCTTGCTCAGCCTGCTTTCTTAGGCAACCCAGGGCTCTCTGCCCAAGGGTGGCACCATCCACAGTAAGCTGTGCCCTTCCCCCACCAGTAATTAATCAAGGAAATGTCCCACAGACTTGCCTATAGGCCGATCTAAGGAAAGCATTTTCTCAAGTGGGGTTTCCTCTTCTCAGATGCCCCCCAGCTTTTGTCTAATTGAAGAAAAATGAGCCAGCGGCCCCCATCATAACCTTCACAACCCGTCACTGAGAATGTACTCAATCAACTTCCTAGTTCTGCACAGAGGAAGGATAAAAGGGTGGGAAGGCTGGAGATATGGCTCAATGGTTAACAGCTACTGCTGCTCTTGCAGAGGTCCTGAGTTCAGTTCCTGGGGCAGCTCGCACCTGCCTGAAACCCCAGTCACCAAGGTGCCGATGCCTCTGGCCTCCAAGGGTACTGGGATGCACGTGCACGGCCACACATACAAACACAATTGTAAATAAATTACAACTTCTTTAAAAAGATGAGACAGGAAAGCAGAGCTTGTTTGTCACAGAAATAAAACATGTGTGGTCGAGGCCCAAGAAAAATAATCGTGTTTATGTTCCCTCATATGACCAATTCCTCGTTTGCATCCCTAAGAGGGTTAGGAAGTTATGAAAAACACAAACAAACATAAGAAAATAGTTGATGATAGTTTGGGACATGTTCTCAGTATCAAAGAAGAGAAGTTATTTCCATTTCAATGGGTTTTTGAAATGAGAGGGTGCTCTGCTTTCTTGTGTCCACTGGAATCCACTTTTCTCCATTTAATGAACCTCCAGGATCAAGAATTCAGAGTGCACTCTATTTCACGAACCAGAAAAAAGAGGTAGAAAGCACAGTAGAGCATTCTGCCTATGTGAGAGTCGTCTTTCACCCAATATGAAAAGACAATGCTGGATCCTATCTCACCACTGTGAAACATAAGGATTGCTGGACTATGTGTGGGACTAGATTTATTATCAATGGCCATACTGTGAACTTACCCCAAACTTACACTGACCCAATGGATAGAGATAAACTTAAAACGACCAGAAAAGAATTCACAGACTTAGTTTTTTTATTATTAGATTTAAAAAAAAAATCAAGGAGAATTGTCTCCAGAGACATAAGTGGCCTCATGGAATAATTGAAATTATAATTAAATAAAAGTGAGACGTCCCAGGACAACCTTCAGTCATCCCTGCAGATGACTGAACTACCGCAGAAGGGAAAGACATGGCTTTCTGGCTTTCCTGGTGTAAGAGGATTCTCCAGACTTTCCGAGTTGGAGAAGGAACCAAAAGAAAAGACCCAGCCATGCCCCACATGACAGCATCCTATCAACAGTGGTCAATAAATGTGAGCATGGCCCTGTTGGGCTACAGTGGAACCAAAAATATCCTAATCCCTGGAGAGGTGGTAGCCATCCTGGCCTGGTAGTAAAACATGTCACTCAAGTGTTGGTGATGATACTAGTGTAAACATATTACCAGTTGTATGAAGTACCGCACATAAACTAACGTATATTATATTTGATAAAAATAAATGACTCTTACTGGTATATGTACTTAGTATATTTTTAACATTTTCAGGGTATACTCCTACTTACTTTTTAAAAGGCAAAGGCATATATGGGCTGTGGAACAGTGTTGCTGAATTACCTCAATAAAGCATCCCACATCCATTCTTTACTGGGTATTAATAGTGCCAAGAGACCACATTGATTGATTGACCTGTAGCTAGAGTTTTCCTGCCTGGCCCACAGTCAGGAAAAATCTCTCTCACCTGCCAGTCCCACAGCCGCTCAGACCCAACCAAGTAAACACAGAGACTTATATTGCTTACAAACTGTATGGCCGTGGCAGGCTTCTTGCTAACTGTTCTTACAGCTTAAATTAATCCATTTCTATAAATCTATATCTTGCCACGTGGCTCGTGGCTTACCGGCATCTTCACATGCTGTTTGTCATCGTGGCAGCTGGCAGTGTCTCTGACTCAGCCTTCCACTTCCCAGCTTTATTCTCCTCCTTGTCCCACCTATACTTCCTGCCTGGCCACTGGCCAATCAGTGATTTATTTATTGACCAATCAGAGCAACACACTTGACATACAGACCATCCCACAGCATTGACCTACACCCCTCCCGAGCTATCTTTGTGTTTATGGTTCTTGTACAATGATAAAATGGCCCAGAAATGGATTTCTCAAAAAAAAAAATTCTTATTGTTTAGAGATTGTGATGGTCAAATATCATTGTCAACTTGACTGAATTTAGAGTCGCCATGGGAACATGTTTCTTGGTGTGTCTATTGGGATGCTTTCAGGAAGGTTTAACTGAGAAGGAAATATCCACCTTAAATGTGTGGACCCAGGACTGAATAAAATGGCAAAGGAGGGAGCCAGGTGGATGGACACCAACATTTAGCTCTCTCTGCCTCCTGGCTATGGATGCAATATGGTCAGCTGCCTCACTCTTTCTCTGCTGTGGTATCCCACCTGCTGTGACATCCCACCATGATGGCCGATACCTTGAAACTGTGAGCAAAAATACATCTGTCCTTCCTCCAGTCTCTTTTGTGGGCAATGCTGTCACTGTGTTGAGAAAAGCCATTAAGACAGTAATAAATGGCTGTAAGTACCAGGGCAGTCAAGGTTGACATTCCACCCTGCCCGGTCCATCCTGCTGGACCATGGTCAGCTACGCAGAGAAGGGAAGTCACCTTCCACACTTCCATCTCCTCATCTCCAGAATTAACTGGTCAATAACAACACAAGTTATGGAGTTGCTTGTAACCATGTGTACATGTAACCAGTGCTTATGGGTACATTTGGTATTTCACAAGTACCACCAAATGAAAGCACAGATTGTTCCAGAACAGCTAAGAAAAATGATGATATTCTGTGCACTGAGCTCAGAAGTAATGGCAGGATGTCTCTGTGGAACTGGGAATTAAAGTTGGAAAGGACTCCACACAAACTCAGCAAGGGTGTTGGGAGAGGGTGGGGAGGGATGAGGACTGGAGCACCTTCCCCTCTCTCCTATGAAGAGCAGACACCAGAAGCCAGGAAAACTGGAATGTGAGGAAAGGGGCTCCCTTTCCACAGATCAATTTATCAATGCCCACCTCAGAAAGTGATCCAATGTGTCAAGTTATACCTCTTTCAAAAGATCATCTATCGGGGCTAAAGAAATGGCGAACCTGTTCAAAGCATTCGCTGCCCTCCCCAAGGATCCCCATTTGGTTCTTGGCACTCACATCAACCAGGAGGCTCATAACCATCTGTAATTCCAGCTGCAGGGGATCCAGCGGTTCTGGCCTCTGAAGGCCCCCGCTCTCACACGCATGTACACACATCCACATACACAGACACATGGGTTAGGGGAGGAGTCTTCTGAGGGGTCCCCAGCAAGTGGCTCAGGAAACCCCAAAGATGCAGCTTTGGGAAGTTAAACCCAGGGTGTAGTGGGCTTCGCAGGGATGTGGTTGCCTGATCATCCATGCTCATGTGGGTAACCCCAAATAAACATGTCATTTCACCAAGTTAGACTCGGGGGAATTGTTTCTTTGACTGTCATCAATGCCCCACCTGGGGACAACTGCCCAGGAAATGTCACACAATAGAAAATATTCATAGAAGCATTATTTTAATAGTCTTGAAGTAGAACCAACCCAAGTGCCTATCAACTAATAAGTGGATATACAAAACGCAGTCTATCAGTACAGCTGGGGATTTACTCCATCATAAGAAGGAATGGGGCATTCACCTTGAACATGCTATGCTAACTTAAAGATGCAGATACAAGATCATGTGTTATACGAGTCACATATATTGAATGTCTGTAACAGGCCAAAAAAAAAAAAAAACAGAAATAAATTAGATAGAAAGTAGATTTTCAGTTGCCAGAGGCAGAGAGGGGAAGAAAACAGCCATTGGCCACACATTTGTGGGATTCCTTTTTGAGATTATAACAATATTCTGGAATTGGATAGTGGTTTTGGTACACAGCTTGTTGAAAATACTAAAAAAACCCAACTAATTTGTATATTCAAAATGTAAATTTGTGGAGTATAGATCATATCTCAGTAAAACACAGAAAAAAATCAGTACCCACTTCAACACATTGTATTAAAGAAACAGAAGGTCAGCAGGATCCTCGGTTTTGCAAATGATTTCATTAGCTACCTGAGCATTTGCTTCTGCTCTGGATCCTCCCTTCTTCATCTGGAGAGAAACCAGAATAACACTTGCCACCCACATTTGTGACAGGGACCCACATTTGTGACAAGTCCTGTGTGTATTTTTGAAATGCCTGTTTTCGAGCAAGATGTGATATACAGATACAAGGTATTATTATTATTATGAAAAAGGTAACATTGTGCACCAGGTGGCTTTAAATAGAGTTGGAATGTGGCAGCTGAGTCTCAAACATATGCCCAGGTATTCATTGCTCACTCCTGGGGAGTGGCCCATTTAGTGCGCCATGCTCCGAGGTGGTCATCCATGAGAGCAAAGCCTGAAGAATACTCAAACACATGTGTGCACGCACACACATGCACTCAGACACATAGATGCATGAAGGAACACACACACACACACACACACACACACACACACACACAACTTACTCAACAATAATAAAATACATAGTTGTCTGGGGGAAAAAACGGGTACGTTTGTGTGTATACTTGTGGATGTGTGTCTACATATGTGAATGATGTATGTATATATCATGGAATAGTGATCTTGTTTTATTTGGAGAAAGGCCTTCAACTTTCTACTTACTTTTCCATTTGTAAACTCAGGATAACCTCACTGAGATCTCACTATAAAAATTAATAACCCAAGTTAGAACACAATTCGCTCCTTCCCAAGGACACCACTAAAGAACAGATGGAAGGCAGCATTTCCTCTGGGGCCCATCGCTGAGTTAATGGGCAGATAAGAGCAATGGTGTGAGCAGCCCACCTCCCGGGCAGTACCTGTTACTGTGGAGGCCAAGCCTTAGGAAAAGAGGAGATAAAGACAGCCCACACACCAGGCCATACAGTGTGTGAGAGAGTGTGTGTGTGTGTCTCCATGTGTGTGTGTGTGTGTGTGTGTGTGTATGTGTGTGTGCACCAACACTGCTACCAGCTCCCAGCTGCCCTTGAAGGGGGATTTCTACTGTTACACAATCAACTGCTTTGTCTGGCATGATGGCATTTTTAGAGAAGGCTGATCAAAAGTGGTTTCTTTGTTGAAATTGCCTTGATCTTGCCGGCTCACTCTTGTTCCCCCTTTTTGAGATAGGCTCTCCCTCTAGTTCAGGATGACCTAGAACTTACTAGGTAGTCTACCTTGACCTTGAACTCAGTAATCCTCCTGTTTTAGACTTCAGAGTACTGGGATTATATGGGCATAGCAACACTCTCAGCTGATTACCTTAAATATAAATTTGAAAAGCTAGTATCAAATCTTGGGATGCTAATCTCCCTTTACAGAAAAGTGATTCTCCATGCATAATAAAGAGTAATGGGCTGCTGAGATGGCCCAGCAGCTAAAGGCACTTGCTGAAAAGAACAAGTGATCCGTGCTGGATCACCAGGACACTCATGGCGAAAGGAGAGAACCAACTCCCGAAAGTTGTCCTCTGACCTCCACACCCATGCCCTGACATGTGTACACCTACCTACACACACACACACACACACACACACACACACACACACACACACATATACACACACAATTTTAAAGTGAGCCAGTGCAAGCAAAAAGGATTAATATAGATTTACATTGGATGTTTACCATTTTCAATTACACAAACATGCAAATCTATATGGCAGTGAGTTCCTTGGGAGAGAACCCAGTCGATGAATTCTAAAGTTGTTTATATTACTTCCTCGGGTTTCAATGACTGTCTCTCTTTTTTAAGTGTCAGCTATTGGGTTATCTTTATTGAAAAGGAAAACCCTGTTTCCATGTGTGTTGGGGTCCTTGAAGACTAATAACTATTGTAAAAACACTTACCCAGCTCTAGTATAAGCACTGTATGCAAATCCACTTATTAAATACTATCTTGCAAACATTTCCCTAGCAATAGTCTACAGCTGGTACCTACCTTCTGAACTGCTCAGAGAAGTGGGGGGTGGAGGGGTGGAATAATTCAGGGCCCTCTTTGGGCCAGTCAGTGACTCCCACAGCAGGCCAGTTGGTTCATTGCCCCTGGAGCATAAGGTAAGTGATTCTGGGCAGTTAGTTCCAGGGGTCATGTGAGGGATCACCCAGGTTGACCCAACTAGCCCTGGAATTGGCCTCACTGCTGGAGGTCAGCAAGCTCTGGTGTTCACCCTGGCTGCATCTGAAATTGTCCTCCGGCATGGCGGAAGGATTTCAAATGTAGTACGAAAGGCATCATCCGTTTTCCTCTTAGCTCCTGGCGAAGTCCCAGATGTCCTTTTGCAAAAAGAGTGATTTGTGCAAACAGAATTGCGTGTGTTACACCAGCCAAGTGATCACTTCCCAGAGCCCTCCCCTCCCCCATCTCGATTTCAAAGGTGCCAGAAAGAACTCAGTAACACCAGCTAAGAAGTGCCGTGAGTGCTGGGGTTTAGCTTTGTCTGCATCTGCTTTCCTATACAGGAGGGCCAGGAAGTGGGCCAAGGGCTGGATGAGGAGAATGATCACATTAGTCGCAGACAGCCAGCACCTTCTTCCTTCACCCCTGCCAATGCAGCCACCAGCCACTGCCAGTTCAGAGCACCCTCCGGAGGGGATCATCATGCCTCTTCCTTTTCGTTGGAATGACTTAACTCCTCTCTTCTGGGAGGAGGAGTTTGAAAGACTGATTTCTCTTGGACTGAGATAAACTGGCTGTATTCAAATGAGCAAGCAGAGGAAGCAGTAAATGTATTTCTGTCTCGCCTCATCTTAGAGGTTCCTGTAGCATGAATTGTTAGAAGGTCTTACCAATAAAAAACAAACCTGAAGTCAGGTATTGGGGTGAATGCTGGAAGTTCAGAGAAGCGACAAGCCACAGCCACCTCACCTTGCCAATTCCTCAGCTGATCCTGTTTCCTTAGACTGGAAGCCTCTGTGTCCTCATCTGAATGAATCTCAACTGAACTGCTTCTCAAAAGCCTGAAAGCTTAACCAGGCTAGTTCCTGGTTTTCACGCCTTATACACCTTTCTGCTTTCTGCCATCACTTCCTGGGATTAAAGGCTCTTGTTACCACACCTGGCTGTTTCCAGTGTGGCCTTGAACTCACAGAGATCCAGGCGGATCTCTGCCTCTGGAATGCTAGGATTAAAGGCGTGTGTGCCACCATTTTCTGGCCTCTATATCTAGTGGCTGTTCTGTTCTCTGACCCCAGATAAGTTTATTAGGGTGCACAATATTTTGGGGAACATAGTATCACCACAGGTTCCCGCTTTTCAAACCTTGCCTTTCGCTAGCTCAAGAACTGCTGGTATCTCTGTTATGCATGTCAGTTTGTTGTTAGCTGTAGGCGTGGCTAAGACAGTGGTGCCTGGTAAAGCTTAATCTCCTCATCTCCCTAAGGAGGAATACTTGTTAGGAGAGTGGAAGAAAGCATTAGTAACTGCAGCATGTCCACAGGTCAAGTTTTATCTCAGACCTTTCCAATTGCTCGTATAATTAATTGTCCTTAAGCCAGAGTCACATGGAAACCTTGTTAAAAGCACATGGCCTTCTCATCCCAGACAATCTTGGTTTAGTAGGTTTTGAGAGCAATCTGTATTTTATCATGCTTACAGATAATGTTGAAGTAGGCCAAACTTTGCTGCTGCCTGGGTTGGAGGTAGGCTAAGATAGTCATTCTGATTTGTTCTAATAACTTTATCCAGTAGTTTAAAAGGAAGAGCACACTAACTGGTTGTCCAATACCAAATGGTCAGCCCTGAAAACATACAAACAAGTGACATTATGCAGACCAAGCAGGATCTATTTAGTAATATAGATTACATATGTAACAACAATTAATGAAAAGAAGGGCCATGAATTTAAAAGAGAGCAAAGAGGAGCATGTGGGAGGGTTGGGGGAGGAAAGAGAAGAGAGAAATAATTATAATCTCAAAAATAAAGAAAAAACCTGGATGATAAGATACACCAGAGCAGTTAATCGAATTTTACAAATCTTACATGTACCATTGTGTGTATATGTGTGTGTGTGTGTGTGTGTGTGTGTGTGTGTGTGTGTGTGTAGGGGGTTGTGTATGGTTGTGTGTATATGGGTGTGTGCATATGAGTGTGTATGGGTATGTGTATATGGGTGTGTGCATATGGGTGTGTGCATATGGGTGTGTATGGGTGTGTATGGGTGTGTATGGGTATGTATATATGGGTGTGTGCATATGGGTGTGTATGGGTGTGTATGGGTGTGTATGGGTATGTGTATATGGGTGTGTGCATATGGGTGTGTATGGGTGTGTATGGGTGTGTATGGGTATGTGTATATGGGTGTGTGCATATGGGTGTGTATGGGTATGTGTATACGGATGTGCATATGTGTGTGTGTACGGAGGTCCGTCTTCCTCCACCACAGTTTCCAGGAATTGAACTCAGGGTGTCTGGCTTCCTCAGCAAATGATTTTACCCACTGAGTCATTTTGCCAGTCTACAAATCTTTCTTTTCAACTCAGATGTAGACACACCCTGAATCCCTTCATGAATCCATTTGGCCAAGTTGTAAAGGAGAAACTTGAAAGCCTTCTGGGTGGTGGAGTTCAGGTTTGAAGTGCCACAGTTCCGTAAAAACCTGCCTGGAAACCACGTCCTCTCTCACGGGAATCAAGTTTTCTGTGGTTCCTAGCTCTTAGGAAACGTACTCAAGATTCGAAGTCCTACCAACGAATTTTCAGCTTCTTGAGGGGCGGAGCTTGTCGTGTGAATGGACAGCTCCTCCCTTCTTGAGGGGCAGAGCCTGTCTTGTGGATGGACACCTCCTCTCTCCTCTTGCAACACAGTAACAGGTAGGCAATAAGCACTTTCTAAATGTATCTTGATGTTTACTAGTTTGTAAATTTCTAATTTCTACTAATTTTTTAAAATTAAGAATGTTGATGAAATTTAAATGTAATTACTGTTAACAGTCTGAAAGACTTGTGTGAATTTGCAAGTGTATTAAACTCCTTGAAGAAAAGATGTTTTCTCAAGTTATTTCTCTCAGGAATGGAAAAATGCGGCAATTTGCTTCGACGCAGACTCCTAAGTGTTGATTTAGCATCTTTCATAAATACAATCCCTACGCCTCTGCTGTGTAACTGCTCCTAAATAGATTGGCAATGGATGTATAATGAACAACCCGCTTTACAGACATCTGAAGACACCATTGAAACACACAAACACACAAGACAAAATCCACACATCAATTTGGCGAATACTTAATTATCCTTCCTAAGCATCTAATATTATGAACATAAAAATAATTTACTTCCTGCTGAAATAACACAGTGATGGGAGAGAGGGGACCAGCAATGGTAGCCTGACTGGCCACAGACTTCAAGGATAAGGGAACAGTAACCAATGGGCCAACAGCAGCCCAAGTCAGCAGAGGCCTCTAAAGTGGTCTCTGTCCTTAGTGAGCTGGAGAGGTCGGACACATCAACAGTTCATTACTGTGGAGGCTGGAGAAGGCCGAATGGCCATATATTGGAAATAAAGAGAGAACTATCCAGGGTCAGGCTTAACGGACGAGAAGCACTTATCAAGTCTTGAAGTGTAATTAAGAGTTCACCCAACAATAACTCCGTTGACAGGAGTTAGGTCGATTGGGCTGGTTTTTCAGGTAGTTCAGGACAACACCTTAGAGTGTGCTCTGAAAAGGCTCAACAATAAAATGTATGTGCCAATGAAAGATGTCAATCTCAGCAGAAGCCAACAGTCCACTCAATCCCATTCGACCATGTAAAATGTAGTTACGCTCATGAAAATGCAGGCAGCAGGGTGCCCTGCTTAATAGAACAGAGAAATGGAAGAGCACATAAAAATGGGATTTATTTACTTCCCCTACTAGGGACCGAACGGCTTCGTGTGTTCTTGTTAATTCTCGAAGTTCCCGACTCATATTCCGAGGACCCATCCCGCTGTTTTCAAATAACAGTTAGAGATAATCATCAGGGTTTTATTTAGGCCACATGACCTTAATTTTTATTTCTGCTTCACTCAGCGCAATGCCTGCTTATTTGCTGAGGTCCTAAGTTGGACATTCGATTAGATTACTTACCGACACCTAGTGGCAAAGATGGGAACTGGGGGCTACTGCCACAGTGCCGTTTGTGTGTCCAGCCAGCACACTTTGGTCCCAGGCAGTCCTTGCATTTCATTTTCTCTTTTCAACCCACCTTATCCTGAGGATGCCAAAGTTAATCCATGACAACTTTTTTGACTTAAAAAACACAGCTGAATGGAGAAATGAAAATCAAAATAGAAAAAAAGGAGAGAATCAGCTGAGGATTAAAAACCACCTGGGAGACAAGATCAACCATAGGGCTTACAAAATTATTTATTAGACATATCCATACCAAGAAGGGTAAATTGCTCAATTAATACTTTAATTCTATCTTTTCCACTTAGATTTGAAAGAATAGAGTAAGCATGTATAAGATAACCAAAATCTAAGACATAGCTCTATTCGGATTTCATTTAAACTGAAGAGACATGTCGTCACTGTCATATATTGTAAAGTATCTTCCTAGTTCCTTGATTTCTGTTTCCTCCATTTCTCTGTTTGCCTTATGATGTCTACTTGTTTTTTCCTACTAAAAGCATCTGTTGAGATAAGAACATTAATCCGTGTGTTTGTATTGTCCTAAAAAGAAGTCGATGACTTGTACTCCCAGCATGATTGTTGAAAAAAAAGAAATCCACCTAATCAATCAGAAAAGCAAAAACAAAAGAATCATGGTAATTAATACTATTTTTTTTAAAGCAACAAGCTCACTAGAGGATGCTTTGAGGACCTCCGATAGCTTGGAGTGAGGAGAAGGAACCTATCCCAAATAAACACTATGCATGGTTCTGAGGAAAATTACACAGGAGTCAACTGCCTCACATCTCTGGGAGAATAGAAAACAGGAACAATGCTGAAGAACTGGGTTCAGCTTAGAAACCAAAACAGATGTTGAAAGATGCAGACAAGAGAGTCCCCGTTCTCGGCAGGAGTCTGTTTGCCAGCATTTTATGATTCACCAAGGCGTGGAGTTCATCACTTATGGACTGAGCCCCTTGAAGACTCAAGCTCTGCAGGATAGTCACTCTATCAAACCAAAGGAGCTACTTGCCCCTTGGAGGTAGATTTCATAGATGGTGTGAAACAGTGTCCGGGATGCTTAAGTCTAAATAAGAGAGTTCCTTCATCCCTGAGTCTAGACTGGTAGTCCAGCCACCTTCCACTCACGGCTCCTTTGCAAGTGCTTTTTCCTCTGTCTGAAGTGCCAGTGCGTACACCAATCTTTAATCATGGCTTTTGGGGTCAGAGTTGCACTATGTAGCCTTTGACTACTGGTCCAGTCTGTTTTAGTATTAGTCAAACATCAGTTGGGAATTTACCATGCACTGGGTTAAGGTGTGTTTCAGGGATGCTGCAATGAACAGAATACAGATCCTTCCCTCCAATGAAATAACCCCAGTGCCTTTCTACAGGAATTGAGCCTACTGCAGGGAGCAGGCTAGAAAACAGCTTCAATATAAACTGTCCTCATTCGACTCCAACACTTGGTGTTCAGTGGCCTACACATGGCAAATGGCTTCACCAAAATGGAGTGGGATGACTCCAAGTTTTGAGACAGAGAGGGAGCAACAAAAGGATGGAAAAGGAACCAGCACATGCCCACACATTAAAATACAAATCTGAGGTTCAAAGTGCTGCACTGGACAAAAGTCAGTCCGACAGTCTAATCTGCGTGGGTACCACGTACCCGGAAGCTGACAGAAGACTGACTTAATGGGCACCTGGATGAGCCCAGGTGTTCTGGAACACCAAAGTACCATGATCTAGTAGCAAAATTCATCCTAACTTCCACCTGCTGATGGGAGGGGGCATTTGCTGGCCTCCAAGTCCCACTGAAAACGTCCCCCAAAAATCCATGACACTTGACAGTGGGATTTTAGGCTCATATGAGTGAGTTGGGAGAAATACACACTACCACCCACCAAACTATGAAGTCTTGTCTTATTTTTATGAACAAACCTTCACACATATATTGCTTTAATGTATTGTACCTGATGGCATACATTTCTAGTTTTTATCTATTAATATTACTACTTTGTTGCTATTGTTTTTATCTTTGTATTAATATTATGATTATCTATAAATTATTAACAGACCACAAATTTATCCTCACTGAAATTTTTTGCTCACTGAGAATAAGCAGGTAATTTGGTATTAAGTAAATGAAATTTTAACTTGAAATTAATTTGCATGGTTTATTTTTCTAAATATTCTAGAACACACCCCATCGGTTTCCTTCTTCTAAGTAAGTATATGATCTATGCTTCAGACATATTGTAAATTAAACAACAATGATGATCAGTTTTGTGTTGGTGCTTAAAAGCCCTGCTTTCAATTGGTGCCTGTCCCCAAATGAAAATGGGCAAATCGTTACCATTTATTAAATGTCTTTTAGTCAAAAGGCTAATGTTTTTCTGTTGTCTTATAATAGTGATCAAATCTTAAAGCAAAAACACACCTTCAATTACATAGATGTTCAATATCAACCCTTGGCTCTCCTTACCCGTGAGAGAGAATACAGCTCTCTGCTTTCAGAGTGGAGCTCTTACTGTCTTTCACTGTGGAGTTACTTTGAATGAAAGCAAACTTTGATGAATGAGAGTATTCCTTGAAGTATTTTCTTACCATCAAAGTCAACCATAGCAGTAAGATTTGTTAAAAAACAGTATCTAAATAGGTTATAAAAGACCTTCAGATAGGATGGGTTAAGGGGGCTTATCAGTTATGGATGATGTAGACTTGTGATAATGCAAATGAGCTAAAATGTTCACAGTAGAAATGAGGTAGAGGCTCCGGGAACGTTTGCTCCAAAACTTCAAGTAGTCTCTTTGTTTTCTTAAAATTGTATTGCTATGTATTTATTATACAAAGATATGGGCTTTATGAGGGTATTATCTTCAAGTGTATCCTACACTTTGCTCATATTTACTCTGCATTGCCCTCTTCCTCTTACTCTTCCTCTTCCTCTTCCTCTCCCCAAATGGTCCTATTTCTATGACAGATGTGCTTTTGATTTGAATTTCTCTGACGATGGCCATTTGTACTTCCCCTTTTGGGAAATGTCTGTTTATTTTGCCCCTTTAAGCTCTGAATTGGTTTGGTAGGATGGTCGATTCTGAGTTCTTTATGCATTAAAGATATTCACACACACACACACACACACACCATTAGATGTAGACTTGGGTAAGATTTTCTCTCCTTCTATAGTGTTCATCTTCCAAGTCCAGTTACCTCACTTCATATAAAATTTTCCAGTTCCATTCATTTGCCTTCAAATTTCATCATTTCACAGCTGAATAAAATTCCATTGCGTGTATGTACCACATTTTCATTGCCACACATCTGTTGATGGGCATCCAGGCTGCTTCCATTTTCTTGTTACTGCCGAGGCACAGCAATAAACACGGGTGTGCAAATTTGTCTGTAATATGGTATAGAATCCTTTGGGCACACGCCCAGGAGTGGGATAGCTGGGTCATATTTTTAACTTTTTGAGAAACTTACATGCTTGTTCCCATTGTGGCTGCACCAGCTTACACTCCTACTCCACCAGCATAAAAAGAATATTTCACAACAAATAACACAGTAGAGACAGAAAGATTGAACTACGGTTTTGATTTATGTGATTGTATTATCCAGAGGTTTGGTTCCTTTTCAACAGAAAATTGTGGTCAAAGTATTTTTTTAGAGCAAATTGAAGCCCAGAATTAGTGGTTAGATGACAAAGAAACACTCAATTGCCTTTGATAAGATAAAGTTTCCAAGACTGAGGGAATTACATCACACGATCCACAGGAACAGACAGAACTACTCCTGTGGCAACTCACGGGGAAGCGGGCCCATGGCAGGGCATTTGCCTCTGGCTTGCTCGGTCTGCCTAATTTATAGCCCATCATGCATCCGCTCTGGCTGGGTGATTGGCACTTGCACGTGGGGGCTCAGCTGAGGGAGTGTCTTTTCGAGGAAGCTTGCCCTGGCTCTGGGTTGGCACAGGGGCCATGGCCGCAGGTTCCCTGAACATACTAACTGACACACTGCCCTCAGGACTCTCAGCACTAGACCCTTCTTGTAATCAGGGAAATGGGCACTTACTCTACCCCTGTCATATCCTCAACACAGTGTCAGGACTATACTAATTCCTCAATGGGTACTTCTCCAACCAAGGAGTCAACTACATTGTAAGATCATTTCCTTCTTTCTTGTTGAACATTTTTCCTCCTTGGACTCCAAAGCTAAATAAAAGCACGTTGTCTGAGCATGAAGTCATCACTGTCACTAAGGGGTAGACTCTTGAGAACATGGGAAGGTTCAAATGCTTTGTCCCATCCAAAAGGAGCAGTAAGTAACATCTAGAACACCCTAAGCCACTCAGATCATCAAAATGGCCACAATAGTTTTCTCATTTGTCATGCCAGGATTTAGGCTACAGAGTTCTTTTAAATACTCCAAAGAGTCCTTAAAAACAACTGTTCTCCCCTGTTTCATATTTGAGAAGCAGGCTCTGAGAGGTAAATTGTCTGTCCACACAGACGGCAGTTGTGAGAGGTTTTGATGGTCCCCAGATCTGCTGAAGCCTGGGCACTTTCCATTGCTTTCTCTAGTTTCGGTAATCAAGGGCCACAACGGGTTGGCTTATACAAACAGAAAAAATAAATAAATCTTCATTTGAGCTCTTGGAAGCTAGGAGTCCAAAATCGAGGTTGATCAGCAGAATTCTGTTCCCTTTGAGATTCTGAGTGTAATCCCGCTTTACCTCCCTGCCTCTGCTGGTGGCCTGCACAGGTGAGCCCAGGCTCACAGTTGCATCATGAAGCTTCTGCTTCTGTCTGCCCCTGACCAGTTTCCTATTGTCTGTCTTCACATTACTTTCCCATGAGGACTCCAGTCATTTTAGATTACGGCCTCATCTCAGCCATGTACATCTATAATGACCCTCCTTCCAAATAAGGTCACATTTGGGGGGTGCTGGAGGTAGAGCATCAATATATTTTTAATGGGCATAGTGCAACCCATAAAACACACACACACACACACACACACACACACACACACACACACACACACACATACTGTTATGCTGTTTGTCTGTGGACATAAATTAATAACATTTTGCTTAACCTCGAGACCACAGAGAACAAATTGTTCAGAAGAGGCACAACCAAATAACACAATGAAGTAGAGGGAACGTAAAAAGCATAGCCCCATGCCACTTGCATTATTCCTACTCTCCATCACCAAGTACTGGTTAATAAAATATGTTCCCTAAATCATTGCTGTGTTTCTAGAGATGCTGTTGTCATGGTGAAGTGGAACAGAGGAAGCTGAGTTTTAGGCAGCCGTATTAGTAAGACCCATGTGTGTGGCTTCTGACATTTCTAGGCCACAATCTCACGGAAAACTTCCTGTTCTTCTGGCTATTATATTTCCACCCCCCTTTCCCACAATGATCCCTGAGCCTTAAGTGCAGGAGTTGGGCTACGGAGGTATCCGTTGAGACTGGGCTTTTGCATTTTGATCAGTTGTGGTGTTCTGTAATGGTCTCCATTTGTTGCAAAGTTGCCTTGATGAGGCATGAGAACGACACTGGTCTGTGGGAAGAAGGGTAAATATTTAGAGTGGAGTCAGGAATTATGCTGGTTTAATGAAGAGTCAGTTTTAAGTTCTCCTCCAAGATCCACCACTTCTCTAGACCTGGGTGGATGACCTGAGTATGGATGACACCAACAGACAGGCTTACATGGAAAGGGGAGTGTTCAAGAGGCCTCAAGACTACACAAAGAACTACAGACAACTCAGGATCGCTGTCAGTGAGAGAAACAGTCTTCCCCAGGGAAGAGCTCATTAACTGGCTATCCAATACCAAGTGGTCAGCCCAAAAATACACATACTAGTAACACAGTACAGACTGAGCAGGTGGTATTTATGGGTTTAGTTCTATGTGCATGTACATGCATATATATGTATATATATATATATATATATGTGTGTGTGTGTGTGTGTGTGTGTGTGTGTGTGTGTGTATATGTATATAAAAAAAATGAAAGAAGAGGCCATGGATTTGAAAGAAAGCAAAAAGGATGTGTGGAAGAGTTTAGAGGAAGTAAAGGGAAAGAGAAGAATGAAATGATATTATAATCTAAAAAAATTTTAAAAAATTTATTTAAAAATGCTAATTTTTTTCTCTTTGAGATTTAACTTCATGCCTTCATTAATATTTATTGTCAACTTGATGGGATTTAGAATCACCATGGAAGCTGGGCAGTGGTGGTGCACGCCTTTAATCCCAGCACTCAGGAGGGAGAGGCAGGCAGATCTCTGTGAGTTCAAGGCCAGCCTGGACAGGCACCAAAACTACACAGAGAAACCATGTCTCAACAAACAAACAAACAGACAAACAGCTATAGAATCACCATGGAAACACACTTGTGTGTCTATTAGAGTGTTTCCAGAAAGTCTTAAATAAAAAGGGACATCCAGCCTGAATGTGGACACTGCCACCCCATAGGATGGCGTCCCATCCTGAACAAAAAGGAGACAGTGAGTAGAGTGCCAGCATTCATCTTGCTCTGACCAAGGACACATGTGGCTTGCTGTTTTCTATATTTTTCCCAGTGACTTCCTGGTCGTGATCTACTGAACCCTTAATCTGTGAGTGAAATAGACTCTTTTTTCCTTAAATAGCTTTTGTTGGGTATTTTGTAATAGCAATGAGAAAAGTAACTGAACATCCTTGTGGTGGTTTGAAAGAAAATGGCCCCCACAAAGAGTGGCACTATCAGTAGGTGTGGCTTTGTTAGAGTAGATATAGACTTGTTGGAGGAAATTTGTCACTGTGGGGGTGGGCTTTGAGGTCGCCTATGCTCAAGCCATGCCCAGTGTGACACAGACTCCCTCTGCTTCCTGTGGATCAAGATGTAGAACTCTCAGCTCCTTCTCCAGCACCATGTCTGCCCGCATGCTGCCATGCTTCCCTCCGTGATGATAGTGGACTAAACATCTGAAACTGTAAGCCAGCCCCAGTTAAATCTTTTCCTTTATAAGAATGGCTGTGGTCATGATGTCTCTTCACAGCAATAGAAACCCTAACTAAGACAATCCTTCACTAGAATAGATTAATATGACAAATCCTAGAATGAACACAGTGAGTGAGGTTTTATGTAGGAGTTTGGCAATGTTTGACCAAAGGGTAATGCAGCCTTTATGGTAGGTAAACAATACAACCTAGGAGAAACCAGTTGTCTACATGCAATCAGTGAGTGCTTCCACTTTCAGAGTGTACCATGGGGTAGGAGAGACTTCTCACTCACTTATGGGGCATGAGTTGAGTGACTTGTATTACTGATAAACTTCCTGCTGCTCTCATCTCCCATCCACTTATTGGAAGAGAGGCCATCAAGGTTCTAGAGGCAGTAGGTGGAAGGAGTCTAGGGCCCTGAGTCACCGCATGGAGGGAAATGGCTTCCCAACCAAGGGACTTCCTGGGCCACAGCATTAGGTAGGACTAGCAAGATAGTATTCACAAGGTACAGCGATTGATACTGTCATCAGCAATACAGAAAGCTGTACTTTAACAAAACGTTACTAGAAAATTTTTAAAGTTATTTCAGTGTAGAGATTATGGGTAGGCAGTGAGAAAATAGATAACACATGCTGGAAAAGCAATGGAAATCAGTGTTCCACAGGGGGGAAATGTTTGGCAAAATAGCCCGTCTTACCATCAAAACACTGTGTGTCTATTGAGTCTGTGGCTTTAGGAAAAGGAGTTGGGAACAGTACTCATGAAGAGTGGCTTTTCATGCTGCTTTTAGCAAGGTATTAAATGAACAACAACGACTTCATGCAAAAATTGGCTCACTTGCAATCGGACTTGGAAAGAAAGGAAATTGCTAGATCACGAATCTAAGAAGTAAAAGCCTGAAAACTCAAATCTCTGGAAAACTTATTCCCAGGTTAGTAAAGTGATTTGGTCCCGTGGCAAGCTCAGCATGCAGCCAGTTCCATGCAATCCTGTTCTCTGCAGTGTCTCCTAATCAGTTCTCATTAAGTCAAAAGAAAGACACAAGAAGAGAATGATAAAAGAGACATGAGAACTTACTTTAGGGAAGATTCTGGGATGCGGTTGGTTATTGATATGTGGAACTCCCTGAAGACAAAGCAGATCAGAAGTTTACTATGTTTCTGAGGAATCACCACCGCCAGAGACACTACTAACTCAATCCATTAATTATCTAAGTGCTAAAGACCAGAGGACCCCAAGCTTCCATAGGAAAGACCCTGTGTTTTCATGTCAACTTGATACAAGCCAGAGTCATCAGAGAGGAAGAAGCCTCAGTTGAGGAGATGCCTCCCTGAGAGCCAGCTGTAAGGCATTTTCTCAATAAGTGATCAATGGGGGAGGGCCCAGCCCATGGTGGGTGGGGCCATCCCTGGGCTGGTGGTCCTGGGTTCTATAAGAAAGCAGGCTGAGCAAGTCAGGGGAAGCAGCACCCCTCCATGGCCTCTGCATCAGCTCCTGTCTCTAGGTTCCTGCCCTGTTTGAATCCCTGTCCTGACTGCCTTTGGTGATGAAGAGTGATGTGGAAGTTGAATAAACCCTTTCCTCCCCAACCTGCCTTTTGGTCATGGTGTTTCATTGCAGCAATAGACACCCCAACTAGGACACCTAGGGAAAGTACTACAGACTCTCACCCCGAAGAACACAGTCCTCAATACTTTCCTAAGGTGGCCTCACAAAGCAGAAGGGACACAGGTATATTATTGTCACCTTGAAAGGATCTGGGTTCACCTAGCAGACAAACCCATCGCCACACCTTAAAAGATTACCAAATTATCAAACATCTAGATTAGACTAGGCCCATGGGCATGCCTGTGAGGGGTTGTCTAGATTGGGGTGAGGTAGGAAAACCTATCCTAACCTTGGGCAACACTACACCATCGTCTGAGGCCCTGGACTGAGCATAATATAGAATGCAGGCTGAGCACCAGCATTTAGCAGTGTGGAGGTTTTGCTACCAGCTGTCTCCGAATTCTGCTACCATGTCCAATCACCATGATGAATATACCCTGGAACTGAGCCCAAATCAACCCTGGCTTCCTTAATTTCTTTTTATCAGTTATTTCTTTCACAGTAATAAAACAAGTAACTAATTAAATGCTCAGCGAGAGCAACCAGGCTCCGCATCCAGCCTTCCTCCCCTCTGGGCTGGCTCCTCTATCCCTGCGACACATCTCAACTTTTAATCATAGTCTACGTTTCTTGCTCACCTTGTATTTTACTTGTCAGATGTAAACTCAGATCTACATAATGATATTATTACCAGACATTCAAATTCCTCATAATAGAGAAGAGCATTTTGTAACTAAATTTTGCTGCAGTAATTAATGTTGGGTGTGTTGGTTTCTGAGCAGAAGAATTTGGTGTGATGGTGGTAGTTGGGAGACACACACATATCTCTATACACATCTCTGAGTTACCAACTACGTAGCTATGTGTATTTGTATGTATATGTGTATCTGTGTATAACCTATTTGGCTATTCATCATTTTATTATCTCCCCATCTTTCTTACATCCGTCCTAAAATCCATGAATTTGTAGTTTTGTTCTGGATTTTTCTGTCATCATTTTACCTGTAACTGTGGCTCTTTTATCCGAAATAAAACTATTTTCCACCTTTGAACTATACTGTCTCATTTGTATAATTCTGTTTTACATAGAAAGTTCTAGATTTACTAGCCTGTACCACTACCCCTCACCCACAAAAAAAAAACCTAAAATACAAAACAAACAAAAATACCCAATTAGAATTCCTATCTGTTTTCAATTCTTTTTATCACCATTCTGATGATCTAGAGTCCAAATACTATATTAAAAAAACATCGAGGTCCTCTTTCATTTAGCTTTTTTATGAATTTGAAATGAGTCAGCCTAATGTTCCTATTTTGAAGTTCTTTTTTACCAGCCTGGTTGATGTAATGTTTTGGTATGTTTTGAAAGTCAAAATTATGAAATAAGGTACCTTCTGAGGAATTCCACTCTCTTCCACACCCTCCTATTCATTTCCCACACACTGTAATAACTGATCTCATTCGTTTCTGGTCTACCATTCCTATGTTTCTTATCCAGATACATGTTTAGTAAGCTATAATACATCAACACAACCAAGTACCGTGTGGGAATAAAAATGAACAAGCAACACTTCTGTGAATTGACATTCAGTGATCTCCACAGCATCTTATGAAGTGAAAATTGCAAAATGCACATGAATACTTCCTAAGAAAATAATGAGACGCAGTGTGATAAACAGATACTAATAGAATATAGTGCATTAATGTTTGTTCAAGTAGAACCACAGGAAAGTTAGCCAGAAGAGTATGACTGAGTAACTTTCATAATGATAGTATTTTGATTTTGGTTTCTTTTGTTTATTTTTTGTTTTTGTGGATTTTTATTTTAGGGGAAGAGTCTCCACTGTGTTACCCAGTTGGGAACACCTAAAATCGAGAGGTTAAAGTTCTCCTGGGATGGGGACTTAGCTCAGCAGGTAGAAGGTTTCCCAGAGCATGTGAAGCCCTGAGTTCTACCACTAGCTCGTGAACAGGTCATGCCTATGATCCTGGCCCTGGTGAGGACGAGGCAGAAAGGTCAGAAGTTCAAGATCATCCTTGGCTACATAACAAGGTAACAAGCTGAGGCTAGACTGAGATGAGAGAGAGAGAGAGAGACAGAGACAGAGAGAGACAGAGACAGAGACAGAGAGACAGAGAGACAGAGACAGAGACAGAGACAGAGACAGAGAAGCAGAGACAGAGGAGAGAAAATAAGTAACTCTGGGACTACAGACATGAACTACCATCATCCAGCTCTGTGGGGTGTGTGTGTGTGTGTGTGTGTGTGTGTGTGTGTGTGTGTGTATTGTATGTACATGTATGTGTAACACAAATAGTTATTTCACCTATTGCTGAATATTGTCTTTATGATTTTTCCATTGTTTTCATTTTGTTTTTTTTCTGGGGCAGAACCTGCTGCAGAGAGGCACTTGATTGATACCTCAGACTGCCACACTTTTAGTCTACCAGGGTATATCCACAGAGAGCAGCAAGCAGCCTGTGGGGGCCCTCAGTCGTGATGAGCACAGCAAGCGTCCTAGAGAACTCATTCATGGGTATTCTAAAGGCCAGTCTTGGCTGTGCACCCCCGACTTGTCCCAGCAAGGGTCAAGCTGTATCCTGAGACTCTTCTGTCCAATCCTCCTGCTTCCGCCCTGTTTACAGGTGGCAGACTCACCCCACTGTCTAAAGACCCACACTTTGGATCAACCGCCCAAGTCAGTGGTTCTCAACCTTCCTAACACTGCAACTGCTTAATACAATTCCTCCAACCATAAAATTATTCTCATTGCTACTTCATAACTGTAACATTGCTACTGTTATGAATCATGATATACATATGTGATATGCAGGATATCTGACATGCAACTCCTGTGAAAGAATCGTTCAACCCTCGAAGGGGAAGGGGTCACACACAACCACAGGTTGAGAACTCTGCCCTGAGTGATCAGTCATTGTTTCCTGTAATTATTTCCTAGGCTAATGTCTGTCTGTCTCCATCTGCTTCTCAGCAACTCTGACAGTGTAAGAACATACTGGATTGTGTTACATGCTTACAAAATAAATGGCTTTTCACTAACCAACACAAAATTTTAATCTTACTTCTGGTGTCTTCTCTAGTACAAACGCTACCCAGAAGTTTATTTCCAAGTACTTGAGATTTGGGAGTCACTCTTTAAATGTTATTTCCAATTTTGTCGAATATAATCAGAAGTCATGGCCTAGAATACAAATATTTCATTTTCATTAATATTTTCTTTATAGTTGCATGAACAACCAATCTTTATCAAAAGTCCATAAACAGGGAATCAAGCATGCTACTGCATGTTAAGTTCTTATCTGTCAATATAGTCTGTGTGGCTACTCATTGGAGGCCATTTTCAATTCATTCTGCATACACATTCAGTTTGCTGTCACAATAGCATTTGGGCCATGAATTTCTTGTATTTAGAATATGTGTCTCTATGTATTTAGCTCTTAGAATTACGTGGCATACAGTGCGACCACCAGAGCACCTACTCATAATGTATATACAGTGTATACACACACGTACATATTCTGTCTTGAATGTCTATCCCCATTTCCCCAACAGGCTTGAAAATGAGATATCAAATATTTCTCACTCTTATAAACACATCTTTTCAGAAAAACTCCAATTTCCTGTTCCCTGATGACTAACTCCCGATGTTACTGAAATCATTTAATTTTTATGATTATAGGTTTTAATTAGATTTTTTTCTTAGAGATTTCTCCTCAGAAAAGTAAGTGTTACACACTCCCAGATAGATAATCTATCATCTCTTTGGATATAACCAAGTTTCATTGTTCATCATCAGGCCTATCTTTAACATTTCTAAGACTCCAGGATGAACAGATAAAATGATGTCTACACCGTAGGCTATCAACCAACTTAACAAACTAATGAATTAAATATGCTTTTTGCTCCAGGGTATATTGTTTGAATATATACTTAAGAGTGTACAAAATAAATATGCATTGGTAAAGCTATGGCTTTTAGATTACCAAAAGATAACAAAGTATAAAAGGAGACTGAATTGAGTTAGTGGTAGTATTGCATGTATGTCTGCATGTTCTGATGATGATCCAACTGTCTTAGTCAGTGTCCTATTGCTGTGAAGAGACACAGTAACCATGGCAACTCTTATAAAGGAAAAGATTTCATTGGGGCTGGCTTACAGTTCAAAGGTTTAGTCCATTATCATCCTGGTGGCAAACATGTCATCACACAGGCAGACATGGTGCTGGAGAGGTAGCTGAGGGATCTACAGCTGGATCCCAAGGCAGCAGGAAGAGAGTGAGCCACTGGGCCTGGCTTGAACTTCTGAAATCTCAAAGTCCACCCCCAGTGACAGACTTCCTCCAACAAGGCCACACCTCCCAATAGCGCCACTCTCTCTGAGCCTATGGGGCCATTTTCATTCAAACCACCACACCAGTGATGTTTAGCTGGAACTAAAATAAAAATATACATCTCTCCAGGTTATTGTGTGTTCATTTCATTAAATTATTTTCTTGCCCTTATTAGAGAAAAGTTACTAATTATTCTCATGTAAAGTTATCTGAAACCAAAAGTAAAATTGAGCTCAATCTCAAACATAAAGGCTGAATTTAAGCTGAAGACTGGGAAAATACTCAGTGGGTAACATGCTTTTCACACACATGTGAGGACCAGAGTTTGGATCCCTGGTACTCACATGAAAGCCAGGCAGGTAATGCCACTGGCCACCTGCAATACTTGTACTCTGAAGGGTGATAAAGGAAACCCTCAGGCAAGTTAACTAGTTAGGCTAACCTGAATCAGCAAGCTTTGGATTCAACATGAGACCCTGCCTCAGCAAATGAAGTGGGGAATGATTGAAGAAGGCACCCAATGTCAATATCAAGCCTCCTATATGAAGTGCACACATGTACAGCCACACCCACATGCATTATTGTGTCTTTGCACACATGAGCATGCATACACACATTCACATACCTTGTCAACATATACACAAAAAAATGATTATTATTTTCACCAAAACATAAATGGAAAATAACCTAAAATGTTCTCATAGCCTCAAAATTTTCCACAAATATGCTTAAGCTTATCTGTTATACTTCAAAATGATATATTTTATAATTACTTAATATAGATTTTTCTGATCAAAATTATTTTTTAATTTGTATATTTTTGACTATGTATATGTCTGTCTGCCTGTGTGCGGTATGTGCCACATGAGTGCAGGTGCCAACAGAGGCCAGAGGTGTCAGGTTCCCCTGGAGATGGCTGTGAGCTGCCAGACATGGGTGTTTGGAGTTGGACTCAGTTTCACCAGAAGAACAGTACATGCTCTTAACCACTGAGGCAGCCCCTCAGCCCCCTAATCAAAATTGTTTTGAAAGACTGGATTTGGGGACTGGAGAAATGGCTCAGTGGTTAAGAGCACCTCCCCCTCTTGCAGAGGACTCAGATTTGGTTCGTGGCATTCATATGACAGCCTGAAACTATCTGTAACTCCAGTGCCAAGGGAACTGATGCTCTCTTCTAGTTTTTCTAGACATCAAGCATGCATGTGGTGTGCACACACACCTGCAATCAAAACACTCACACAGACACAAGGGGGCTGAATTTTGACATGATTTTAAGTATTTAGTAAGTCTTAATGTAACATTAACTTAGAAATAAATAGCTGGGCTTGTATGCCCAGAGTCCCAACTACTAAGAAGGACTATTTAAGATCATGAGTTTGAGACTATCCTGGGCAATACAGCCAGACCTACTCCCCTAAAAAAAAAAAGTCAAATAAGACCCTATTCGATTTTGAGTATTCATTGATTACCCAGGGTATTGTAAATGATTTCAAAATGGATATCATGTTCCATACATGGCATATGTAATAGACATTTGTGCAAATTAACAAGTATTTCTCATTGTTGACATGGCAAAATATTCCTTGGCCCCCACGTGTAACTGTTGAAAATAGCATCCCACCTTTCAGAGCTCAGCAGGAACACAAACAGTAAGAGAGGTGAGACAAAGGACCTGGAAAATAACGGAGGGGTATGGAGGAATTGTGGCATTGCTGGGATCTGAGAGGGAGATTGAGATAATTAACTGAGCTCTCTTCCTTAGCCTAAGCACACACGTCACTCACATCTACTTGGGGAAGGACCTGAGAAGTGTTTCTCTGGAAGGCGCCATCTCAAGAGTATTTCTAGTGTATGCTTTTTACGGCAGCTTTGAGAGCCGGTCCTATACATAAGGGGCGTCTAGATCGAGGCATGTTAAAACAGTGTTCAAAAACCCTCAGTGGGTCACCAAACAAAAGTCATGAGTGTGGGGAAGACAGTGTGGCAGGCAAGGAGCCATCTGCAGCACTGGAGATTGCCTTACACAAAATAATGGGACACATTATTTCTCTGGATTATCTGTGACTTCTCAAGGCATTAAAAAGATTCATAAGGTACGAAATATTGAATTATCAGAATTAACTGTGTCTGCTTCATAAAGCTTTATGGAGCAGAATAGATTCTAGTTTAGATTAAGTGGCTTTTCTGAGTTTCCATTTATATTGAATTCCTTAAATCGCTGTACATGGCTCTCAGAAAAGCAAGAACGGCATGCTGGTTGACCAGATGACCAGCCAAGTTCTATTTCCATCCCTTGATGGTGTCAGTTCTGCTTAGAATAAGGATGCTTTGTTCTTGTAGAGGCAAATGCCATGTGCAGTTTAAGAATAAATATCTTAACAGGAACATTGATTTATTAATGTCTTCTTTGACTAATGAATGTTCCCAAAAAGGAATGTAAGGTTTTTATACACTGCAGACCTCAAGTTGAATACACTCTTACCTAACAACCAATCAGCATGCAGTACTTTAAGATCAACAGTTACATCTGTGGGAGGCAGCATTCAGTGCTGATAGTCCAACTCTGTCCCAGGGGACTCCTTACAGACATCCTTTTGAGGAATTATTTGTGGTAACTCAGTAGAACTCTGATTTTGTTCCTCTGAACGCTATTGGCCTTCCATTTCATTTAATGAGTTTCCTCTAATAGGTTCATTGTTTCAGATTCTGTCTTCTCTTTACACCCACACAAACGGTGCTGTCTGCTGAGCAGAACCCCTTTTATAAGCAAGGACTAATTAGTATGGCTTATGGCTTTTAGGCTATAGGAAAAAAATTGTATTTTCTTGGATTAAATCAGAAACAGATTTACAACAGTGTCAAAGACTCAAGAAAAACACCAGGAAACAAACTCAACAACGGCATCTTAAACAGGGCCTGGGACTATACTGCATCATCCCAGCTACTGTGGAGGCTAAGGAAGGAGGAATACAAGTTCAAGGCCTTCCTAGACTACAGAGTGAGTTCCAGACCAGCCTGGGAAAAGAAAAAAAGGAATTAGGATACAGCTCATTAGTAGACATTTGCCTACCATATTCAAGGCTCTGTTCACACACACACACACACACACACACACACACACACACACACACACGATTAAACAAAGAAAAATAAAAGAGAAAAAAGGCACACTAAAGCCACTATGGAAGCAAAGGAGAGTGGTCTTGCTTCCACATTGCCATTACCCTTGAGTATCTAGTAATGGGTTACTGCTTTAAAGTAGGTCATGTGGAGACAGGGAACTCATATATTTACCGTGATATTGATAAACAGCATAATTAATAGTGTTCTGTATGCGATATTTGTCTACTGCTGCTTATGCAAGCCATTTCCACTTTTTCTCAGCTAATAGAATCCAGACTTGTTCGGAGAGGGACTCTGGCCAGGAATAAATCATAATTTATCGGAACCAGGCATTCTAATTTCAATCCACTTGGATGTGATTGGTCTGATGATGGGAAGGTGACCTTGGGGGTGAACCTGGATTGGGTTTGTTTTCATAACCAACAAGGCAAAGTTGTTAGAGAAGAAAAAAGAAAAGAAAGCTTTGACTCCACTGCATTATGCATGGAATATTGCTCTGATTTTTGAGGTGCTACAGATACCTCGTGATACCAGCAAAAAACAAACGCTGACATAATCGGCAAGACCGGGTTACTTGGTGTGACCACTGAACTGTTGAACCCACTCCAGATATTAACCTGTAACAGCATGCCCCGTAGCAGTGGAATAGCCATGATTTGTCGTGAGACTCTTTTGCCAATGAATAAGCACTGTTGATGTCTCTGTTCAGGCCCCCTCAAAAGTAAACTGTGAGGTAGGCATGGGGGGGGTGAAGAATTTGTTTCAGAAGAAAGCATTAAGAATGGGTTGGGGAAGTGAGACACAGAAAAGAATGATGCAGAGATAAAAAAAAAAAAGGATGTGGTAGCAACCTCATTTCCCCTATGAGAAATCCTCCAAAACGAGGGAAAGCATGTGCCCCTGGGCACAAGGGAACCAGGGTATTTATGCACCAGCTCCCACTAATCACTAATTGGGGGCACTCTCAGGAAACATTAGTTTCCTGACCTATCTGCCTGCCACATAGAAAGCCAATGGGACTCCTGTGGTCAGACAAAATCCTCAGGGGGAAATACATAGCCTAGGAGCTAGAAGTGAAGCAAATAATAATATGCTATATTATTATGTCATAGCTGTTATGCTGTATTATTATACACCAGGGCTAGAGAACATGGATGGGGCTACAACCAAGGAGTTCTGCTACAGATACACGCAAGAGTTGACTTAGCTCGAGTTACTGTGTTGGTTCCTATCAAGATATTTCAGTGGCATTTGACAGACAGATGTGTCTCCCTGATGAGGTTAGGAAGTCTAGGTTCACTCAAACTCTTCCATCCCCAATACATCACCATGGACATTCCCTCAAAATCACTGAATTGCATTGTACTTAAGGTCAACGGTAAATGAAACAGGCTTGGCCAAAGAAGGGAAGAGGGTTGTATTTCATCTGTTTTCACACTCTGTATCATGTTTCATGAATTATGACCCTACTCTACGATAAAGCACACCCCTTTCCCTCCACTCTCTACAATCTCCTCTATTAAAACCTGGTCACCCTGTCTTATAATGTCTACTCCACATTATAGTAAGACCTCATGATATGCCCTACTTCACTTACATTGTATTGGAATTGCATGGAGAGGAGGAGAAGGGAAGGGAGGGGAGGGGAGAGGAGTAGAGGGGAGGGGAGGGTGGAAAAACTTTTCAACAAAGTTCATGTGATAGTTTTGAAGTCATTCCCAAGCTCTCTCTTCTGCTTCTGTAGCGCCTGTCATTTTCTATCCACACCAGCTAAATATGCTTCAAAGGAGAACAGGCTTCTATCCAGAGCTTCCCAGCCATTATCACCTACCTGGCCACCACTCAGCACTCTGTCACTCAGTCAGAGACAAAAGGCTGTCTTATCTGGGCAGTTAGTCACCCGAACAGCTCTCTCTGAAACTCCTCTGCTTCACAGCTGAGGTGGGAGTTAATCCACCCAGCCATCCAGACCTAAAAAGGTCAGCCTGACACACTCACAGACACAGCCTGGATGCGGCATGTCTCCAGCAGCCAGCTTGGTCTCCATCCAACCTGGTCACGTCTGCACACGATAGAAGGAAAGAGCTCCAGAAGTGACAGCGAGTTAGCAGGCTGCCAGATTCTCCTGTCTTCACTGAAAGAAACCAGGGCACATCTCTGGGATCCAAGTTCTATTTGTGTGCCCGCTGTGAATCTTCCTGACCTATCTCTCCCAACAGTAGCCTGAAATCTGAGTGACTCTGGCTTCAGCAGGACAGCTACTAGTCAAGCAATGGATGCCCCAAGCTCTGTGATACAGCTTGTCTTAGTCAATGTTCTACTGTTGTGAGGAGACACTGTGACCATGGCAACTCTCATAAAGAAAAGCATTTCATTGGGATGGCCTACAGTAGAGGTTTAGTCCATTACTATCATGGCGGGAAGATGGCAGTGTGCAGGCAGACATGTGCTGGAGCAATGGCTAAGAGTCCTACATCTGGATCTGCGGGCACAGGAAGAGACTGAGACACACTAGACCAGGCTTGAGCTTCAGAAACCTCAAAGCCCACCCCGACAAGGACACACTTCCTCCAACAAGGTCACACCTACTCCAATAAGGCCACACCTCCTAATAGTGCCTCTCCCAGGTGACCAAGCATTCTAATCTATGAGCCTAAGGGGCCATTCTTTTTCAAACCACCACACGTATGAGATATTTGTTTCTCTCTCCAGGACAGTGAGATAGAGTCTTTACACTATAGCAAGAAGCATGCAGAGGACAGATGGAGAGAAAGGAGAGGCCTTCCAGGAAAACAAAACCCCTTCAGACCACCTGGTCAAAAGCGGGTCTCTAAAACTTCACCCAAAGGCATGTATCAGGTTCTTACTTGCTCTGGCCACATAGGTAAATATTTCTCTTCTATCACACATTTGCATTCAAAGTTTGGGATATTTTTCTAGGTAAATTCTTACAAACTTTTTTTTTTTTTTTTTTTGGTTTTTCAAGACAGGGTTTCTCTGTGTAGCTTTGCGCCTTTCCTGGGACTCACTTGGTAGCCCAGGCTGGCCTCGAACTCACAGAGATCCGCCTGGCTCTGCCTCCCGAGTGCTGGGATTAAGGGCATGCACCACCACTGCCCGGCTCTTACAAACTTTTAAAGGCATAAATTAAGTTTCATTCCTCTGACTGGAGGGTCCCACTGGTCCAAATTGCCATTGTCTCCATCTAATGCTTGAGTCTGAATTCCTACACAGCGAGGTTTTAGTAACAACCTAAAGAACAGTTGAGGAAAAAGATTATCCAGTGTGCTTTGTTAATGGGGATGAATGATAGAGTGATTGATGGACTAGCAAATCCACGGCACTTCACCAAAGAATTCTTCATCTGTCTGCTTACCTGCACAGATGGGGTTTTGAAAGAGCACTGCTTGTAAATGAAACAATTTTTTCGACTATTTTACCTAAATTTATATCACTAGACACCTGAGAATTAAAGTTAATAAAGATCAAGAATATAATAAGTTTTTTAAACTATAGTGTTTGTGTGCATGTGTGTGTGTTCCTGTCACCCATAGAGATGAGAAAACAATGGGCAGGAGTCAGTTTTCACCTCTACCAACTGGTTTCTGGGGCTTGAACTTAGGTCCTCAGTCTTGGCTGCGAGCTCCTTTACCCCCAAAGTCATCTCACTGACCTTAAAACTACTTTATATTCATATTTCCTAATCATTGCAAATAGGATGGGCAATAATTACAAACTTTCAAAAATAAAAATAAGACTACTAAGACACGTATATAAAGTCACAAAATCCCAATCTATGTTCTTCACCAACAGACTATTAAACATGTTCCAACGGGGAAATGTACAGTAAAAAGAGACATAATGCCGACATTTGGGCACATTTTATGGAGCAGGACTCCTTAAAATTCTTCACATAGCATGCCCAGGCTACATTTTAATTAAATGCCATGCAGAAGAGCTTAGCTTTTGAACCATGCAATATCCCAGGACAATAGGAAATTTCCAGGGAGAAAATGAGAGCTGCTAAAAAGCCATTTCTGAAATTGTCCTTCGTTCCTCGTTTCGTTATAATGAATGATCTTGCCGCTCAGGAAAGAGTCACTCAAATATTTCCATCTCTGATAACCGATAACTTTGATGGCAAGCTTTGGCAGCATAATAATAACCAACATTTGCATACGATAGCTATTTGAAATGATTTTCACATACTGCACCTCCTCTGAACATCACATCCCATCAATGACTTCACATCATGTGGTTTTCTGATAAAGAAGAGCACGAAGACTCGACGTGATTAAACCTAGATGCTAAGTCACAGGCCCAGAATTTTAACCACAATTCCAGAACTTTCTATTGAACCTACAAGTGCCATTTAATTGACTTAGGACTATACTTTCAGCAAAAGTAGCAAAATTTTAGTGCTTGCCGTCACATGCACTGGTGGCAATTCTTTTATCTCACTTAAATTCCTTTCCCTACCTACTTTAAATAAGAGTTCACCAAAAAAATAGCGTCTATGTCCAACACTGACAGAGAAATTACAAATGAAGAGCCAGAGGCATTAAAAGGAAAATAAAACTACTATATAACCATAAAAATCATGTTTTTAGTGGGGAGGGGAGAATGGGAGTATTTTGGGGGTACAAGGATTTGATGAAGAAGCTTAGATCTGTGTGTTAGTGGAGATTACACAGCACACATACACTTAAAGTGGATGATGGGAAATTTTGTGTGTACTTTCAGTTAAAATATTTTTTAAGATGACTAGATATTCATCCTTTGAAAAGTCAGAGTACTGTGGAAATTAAGAGTAACTATGAAAAGTCTTATTCCATGAAGGCAATTATTTATACTTGGCTTGCAAAATTAAAGTGTACTTTCTTTAAAAAAATAATAACATGAGGAAATATTCATGATATGGCATTAGAAGGAAAATGCAAGTTATAAAACAGTATAAAGTAATGTCACAGACTCCCCCCCACACACACACACGCTAAAATTTCCAGAAGTCCTGAAAAAGAAAGAAAGAGAGAGAGAGAGAGAGAGAGAGAGAGAGAGAGAGAGAGAAAGGAAGGAAGGAAGGAAGGAAGGAAGGAAGGAAGGAAGGAAGGAAGAAAGAGAAAGAAAGAAAGAAAGAAAGAAAGAAAGAAAGAAAGAAAGAAAGAAAGAAAGAAAGAAAGAAAGAAAAGACACCAACATAAAAATGGTTACTTTTGGATTGGGGTCGACAACCTTTATTAAAAAAAAAAAAAAGCAAACAATAAAAAAAGAGATAGCAAATATTTTAGGATTTCTGAGCCATATATGGTTTCTGCAACTTACTCCTGGTGTGTGTGTGTGTGTGTGTGTGTGTGTGTGTGTGTGTGTGTGTGTACGTGAACCATGAACCACTGTAATTAAAACTCTTTTTTTTTTCAAGACAGGGTTTCTCTATGTAGTTTTGGTGCCTGTCCTGTATCTCGCTCTGTAGACCAGGCTGACCCAGGCTGGCCACAAACTCACAGATATCTGCCTGGCTCTGCCTCCTGAGTGCTGGGATTAAAGGTGTGCACCACCACCATCCCGCATAAAACTCTTAATAGTTTAAAAGCCATTCTTAACTGGAGGCCTCACAAGAACAGCCTTTTGTTTTTTGTTTCGTGAATCTTTCAAAAAACATCTTCCTCTCCCTATGGACTCTCTTACTTTTCTGTATTTTCTCTTCCAATCTTCATTTTCTACTTTTTCAAGTTGTCCAAAGTAATCCTAAACTCTTGTATTTTAGAACCAAAGCGCTTGTGTCTGTCAATCAGATTTTACAAAGGTATTTTCTTAAATGCTTGGCTCCACAAAAGGAAAATTCCACAGGGATGGAATATTGTCCCTGGGCCATCTTGAGAGCAGGGGATGCTTAGGGTTTCATGGCGATGCTCATAACCATGTGACCACAAAACTTTCTGTTACTTCTGCAAGGGCAAGATGTTTTTAGTAAGAGCCAAGAATCAGGCAGCAACTCTCTGACTCAGAGATGACCAGACATCTTACTCACAGGTCACAACGTCTTCATGTCATAGTCATCAAATAGCAAGATGCTTATCTAGCGCACGAGGATGGCAGAGTCCTGGCTTGCTGATTACAGAGTCCTTATTCTTCAAGGGAGATAGGGAAAGGGAGATCCCGAAACAACTCGGAGCTGCATCACCCCTAGCATGCTTTGGTTATATAGGATCTGACGTAATTAAAAATGATTTCAGGGGAAATGCCCCTGTGGTCAGAGGCTCTGAAGAGAATCGTATTAATGGAAATAAATTTCAAGCAACAACCAACCAAAGACGTGTTCCGGTTCATCTTCTGCTCTGCCCTTCCTGTCCCTTCGACCCGGATGAGCTTGCTCTGTTTGTAATAGAGCTTGTCCTGGGAGAACGTATCAGGAAGTGCAAGGCTGTGTTGTCAAAAGAATCGGCCTGCTACTCCAGCTGGCACGGGGGGCAGGAAATGCCAAGGTACCTGGAGAACGGGCTAGGGGAGAGCAGGCTTGCATTGGGTCATCGTTAAACTCATTCAGATCTCGGAAGTCATTCTATCAAGTGTCTTCCAATTGTCATCTGGCTGCATTCTCTGAATTTCTGGGGGATTTTTCCCCCCTTTTTCTTTAAAAAAAAATGCCTTAAAACTTTGAAAAGACAAGTATACCTACTAAGCACGCTATGCTTTGGGGAAATTCTTTTCAATGAACCTTCACAGAGCTGGCCCAGTAGGGCCGTGTTCACTGGCAAGGCTCCAGAAAACTCCTGACTGACCCGGCTACCTGGCATTGTTTCCTTGGTGACTTGATTACTTCCCTCTGGCAGCCACAGCTCTGGTAATTGGAGCCACCTGTTTTGTGGCTTGTCGTCTATTCCCTCAGAGGCCCAAACTCCACGTGTGGCTCCATTATCAGCTCGCTGCTGGGTTGAATTAGAGTACAGGAGAGGAACCCCAACCCAAACAGATCCAAGGACAGCCCTGCGTTCCCAGTGTGCTTTGATTTCCACAAACCGCGGGCTGAAAAAGCAAAGGTTAAAAAAACTGGAATAATACATAGTCTTTGATCCCGGAGGAAACTCAGAAGTCCTTTTATGTAGTATACGAGTTCTTTCAAGTCCTCTGCGTCTCTCAAGGTAATGTTAGGTGTATCGTGACAAGGAACGTGTTTTCTCCAGCGCAACAACTGAGGAAACCATCTCCCAGCAGGAGGCCAAGCCAGGAACAAGCCCTTTCATAGTAGTAGCGCAAGCTCACCCAGGTAGAAAGGGATAAACCCGGCAAGACAGAGACAAACTGGACACGTCGTTGGTCAGTTGCTGGATTGATTTGTGTCCATTAATATTCATCCTTGTGTCATATTCAGAGAGACAAAAAAATGTCTCTTCCATATGAAACCAAAATCTATCCCTCTGTTCAAGTCAGGATCTTAACACTGACACCTGCAACCACACAAATAGATTTATCTCCCAAGCCTCAGTTCCGCAGACACTCTTTGCTTGGCCACAAAGTATCTACCATGCTTGAACCTTTCCTCACAGCTTGATGATTTGCAGATTTTTCTTTCTCCTTATCAGAATGTTTCATCGCTTCTCTTTTATCTTTTCTGTCGTGGTGTGGGTCCCAGAACCAAACGATCTGATGTAGTGTAGAAGGAAGTGTAGAAAGGAGCCTTCACCCTCACCTCAAAATTTACCTCCTGCAGGGATGGTGGAAGATCTCATACCAAGCAGAGAAAGCTGTTTGTTTTTCCAACAAACGAAGTTACAAACGCAACCACAGTAAGTTACCTCATAGCTTGGAGAACATCTGGGGTGTCATGCCCTACCCCCAATCCTGTGTAAAAGACATTGGGTCCACATACCTCCAACAACCACTCTGAACGACGGAAGTGAGGGCTGGAGGGTTACTTTGATTTTTAAGATCTGAGACTGGAAACAACTTCTATTTTATTTACTAAAGCCTTAAAGTACAGAGAATAAATTCATGGGGAGTGTGGAGCCCTAAATGGGACATCTGTATCACACCCACTACCCCCAAGGCTCAGAGAATAATATGGGAGAAAATTTCTAAGAGCCAGAAGCAGAGAGGACTATTACCTTCTGGATATGACAGGGCCATTGTACTCATGAACTCCACACCTGTGGGTCCCTGCTCAAGACCTGCTCAGGATCAAGCTCTTAAACATCCCAGCATAGATTGGGGAGGGGCTCATGAGGTCCCACACCTAGCTCAGCAGTGTAGCATGAATCTTAAAGGGTCTTATTAATAAAAACAAACCCAGGAGCCAGATATTGGGGTGAATGCTGAAAGATCAGAGAAAAAGAACAGGCCACAGCCAACCTCACCTACCAATTTCTCAGCTGATCTTGCTTCCTCAAACTGAAACCTTCTGAGTCCTCACCTGAATGGATCTCAGCTGAACTGCTGCTAAAAGCCTAAAAGCTTAACAACTTAGTTCCTGATCCTGATACCTTACCTACCTTTCTGCTTCCTGCCATCACTTCCTGGGATTAAAGGCTTTTGTTACCACACCTGGCTGTTTCCAGTGTGGCTTTGAACTCACAGAGATCCAGATGGATCTCTGCCTCCAGAATGCTAGGATTAAAGGCGAGTGTGCCACCATTTTCTGGCCTCTATGTCTGTCTAGTGGCTGTTCTGTTCTATGACCCCAGATAAGTTTATTAGGATGCACAATATATTGGGGGACACAATATCACCACAGAGGAGCTACTGGCTGTTGATGACTGGGGAGGGACAGTCATTTCTTTCCAGGTGTGTGTCTCTGCTAAATTGCTTATATTCCAGAGAAGGGCTCCACACCCATTCACATGAACAGTACTAACTGAGCTTAGTCAGTTAAAAAAATGATAAAAAAAAGACATGAAGTTGGGGGTGACTGGGTAGTAGGAGTTGGAGGAGAGGAATGGAGATAGATATGATTAAAATATACGTATATGTGTATAACATTTTCAAATAATAAATAAAATAAAATAATAAAACTGTTTTAAACAAGGAGAACAGAGACTTCCCTGAGTTTCCAGAAAGAAAAGGTGATATGGGAACACACAGTTTTGCCTTTGCTGGAAGTCTCAATTGCTTTCCTGCCATTATGTTTTGAAGACACCCAGGAGAGTTGGATCCAGGTCAGATATTATCATTCATCTTTGGTGTGATGGTGGGCATTATACATATAAGCTGATCCCATTATTTCCATGTCCCAAATGAAGAGGTTCAAACTTAGAAAAGAGAAATTACAGAACCAAGGTTGTATCTTAAGGCTTTTGTTGGTTTGCTTTTCTTTGTCTTTTTTTATTATTTAAACTGCTTGGCCATTAGCTCAGGCCTATCATTGTCTAGCTCTTACTCTTATATTCAGCCCATTTATATTAATCTATACTTTGCCACGTGGCTCGTTGTGGCTTACTTGTACCTTACATCTTCCTTGTCCTGGTGGCAGCTCCAGGCAGTCTCCTTCTTCCCTTCTTGTTCCCTTAATTCTCCTCTCTGTTAGTCCTGCCTATACTTCCTGTCTGGCTACTGGCCAATCAGTGTTTTATTATTAACGTATTTGCCATATAGAACATCCCACAGCACTTCCCCTTTTCTTTTTTTTTTAAAAAAGGAAGGTTTTAACTTTTACATAGTAAAATTACAAATAACAAAACAATTATCAAGCAAGAATTACAGTTATAATAGCTAGTCTATTTATAATAACTAGGCAAAATTAAAGAAGAGATCCTATCTATCTTATATTTGTGAGTCTAAGGTTTCATATCTAACTTATCTTTTATCATAACTAAGGAAAATTGTAACTATCTAGTTTCAACTACATCAAAGACCTGAGAAGGATATACTATTACCTGAGAAATGGGAGAAGGATGCAAGCAACTTTCAGGAGTCTTGCAGGGTAGACAGAGACAGCTGGCAGCCTGGACAGTCATCCAAAGTTCTCCTGTAAAGTTGGGGCATCTGTCTTCAGCCCACAGGGCTAGAGTCTCTCGGTCACTTTTTTTAGTGTCCTGTAGAATGTCTGGCAGTTTCCTCTGTGAAGCAGGAACCTGAAGGACCATTTTGTCAAGCAAAGTTCAGTGGTCACCTTTTGATGGGTCCTGCATGTCCAGTCGATCAAGCAGTCCAGGCAAGAACAGTTTCTTGCCCAAATGGTTATTTTTGCCAAGGTGAAGATAAACTCCATATGGAGTGTTGTTGATGCCCATCCTCCTCTCTGAAGTAAATCGGTGCTGTCAGGAGCAGACATGTCTTACTGTCCAGAAAGTCTAAATTTTTAAAATATTTTAAATGCCATATTCTGTAGGTCTTTGAAGTATTTGAAGATTACTCTTCTATAAAATTCTAAATAGCCAGCTCTTCTCACATTTAAAATTCAGGATGCTAGCTTTTATTATAGCCAGTGTTTAAGAGCACAGGATACATGAACTTTGGTAGAGCCTCTTAGAAGACTTGCAGAGTCTCGACCTCCCACCAGCCCCGGGCCCCATTTCTGTCATATGTGTTTTGTAAATTCTCTCTTGGCAAACATGAAGTAAATTCAGAATGAACTCTCACACTCAACCAGCAAAACTAGATTAGAAAATGAAAGTCATTGTGTTAGTCAATACTGGATAACAGACCTCAAGAGTTGGTAAAAGTCAAAGACTTGTTTCTCACAAGCTCAGCGTCAGTGAAAACCCCTCTGCTAGAGTGACTGCACTATGGGGCCCTTCGAATCCTCCCTGCCTCTTAAGGTCCAAGTTCAGAGCTGGTTCTGCATCGCCCCTGCCCAATTTCACCAGTTGAAATTCTACTGAGTTATAAACTCCAAGGACAGAGAAAGATGGTACCTCTAATGATGAAAGATGCTGAGTTACAGCAATGCATGGACACAGGTAAGGATGGAGAAATGGTCCACTAACTGCTTGAACTCACTAAATGAACTATTATGAGACCTTCAGGACCCAGAACCCACACCAGTACTAATCTAGATGTAGCTGGAGACCTGTAGTATTTCGTTGGCTTGTTGTTTGTTTTCTGCTGTCTGGATCATGTACCACAAGCTAGATGGCATAAACAATAAACTATGTTTCTCTAGCCTGGAAGCCAAAAATCTATAATGAAGGTGTTGGCAGGATTGGTCCCTTCTGAGGGATGGAAACCAAAATTTGTTCCATGCCTCATCCCTAGCTTCTGATGTTTTTATGCCCTTCCTGGTTACATGCCCTTGGCATGTAAATCTATCATTCCAGTGTGACCCAAACCAGCAGGAAGAAGAGCCTTGAATGGCAAGGTATTGGGTGGGAGGGCTAGGGATGAGAAATAAAGAAGACAGAGGCAATAGCTGGGGCTGGAAGGTCTTGCATAAGCTGATGACTTAGGCCACAAAGGTTTATTAAGAAGTAGAGCATCATATAACACTATTTGTAGGAGAGGAAGTGGCCAACATCAGCAGAGACAGACAATGTTGGCAAAGAGAACATGGGATATTGGGATACCTCAGATACAGTGCCTTAGGACTGCTAACCACAACACACGGGAAGAGTCGGGTTCCCAGAAACTGTAACTGTGACTCCCATGAGACACCGGGGACTCCTATGAGATACTATCTCCAGCATCAAACAGGCCTTGCCAAGTCCATTCCTAAACAAGGACACAGAACTAGTTTCCCTTTGTCCTTTCTACAAGGCCTCTAAGAAAGCCCTGGATTGATCCGGCTTCCTTACGCCAACATCTTACACTGTCTTCAGAAAAATGTTCTTTCTTCCTCAGTTGCCCCCCCACATATATCCAAATCACCCCTTTTCATAAGTAAACCAGCTCATACCAGATTACTGGATACTAGATCCTCCTCCAGGATGACATTAGCATAATTATATCAGCGATGATCTTATTTCTAAATAAAGTAACATTCTTACATCTTAGGGATTAGGAGCTTGAAGCTGCTAATTTTGCGTGTTAACTAGGCCAAAGGAGGCCCAGGCAGAGCATGTTCCTCATGGCATTTCTGGAGGAGATTACTGTTTGAATCAGTAGGCCAAGTAAGGAAGTCTTATGCTTCAGTTGTTCAAGGTACCAGGGAGGAAGGTGACCTTTCCAACGTCAATTTCAAGTCTCAATCCACCATTAGAACCTGGGTATATCATTGCTCTGTTCTGTACACTTTACATAACTCAGTTCTCATGATGAGGGTTTGAAGGAAGTATGAACATCGTCTCTCTCAATTTGTAAGACACCAAGTCTGTCTGACTGAGTAGGATGATTACAGCTGAGAAAATGTGGTTTGCTGCTGGAATTACAGCAGCTCCTGTAGAGGATCCCAAAAGTTATTGGTTGGGAAATGACATCAAAAAAAAATTCCTCCTCTCTGGTCACAGGGCTATTCATGGGATAAGAATTAAGATAATGGCTTGATTTGTTATGAAGCCTCTTAATCATTCATTCCTAATACTTCATCTCTTCCAAGTGCTACATTCAAAATTTCTTCTCCTGATTCCTGAGACGTCTTCCAGTACACCTTTGTATTAATCAGTGGTAATCAGTATGCTTATTTGTGCTTTCCAATTAGCCTGTAATCTGTAATATTCTTTTATCTCTAAAACTTAGCATAGCGCTTGATGCCCAGTAGGTGCTACATTAGAACTTGTCCAAAATATAAGCGACTATATCCCCAACATACTCAAACAAGATATTTATCTTTCTCTCCTCCTCTTTCTTATCCCTTCTCTCTCTTTTCTTCTGTTTCTTTCTTTTTCTTGCATGGATTCAAGTTCTTCTCAAGAGCCCTGTGAGGAAGATCCTGCTATTGTTGACACTTTGTATAAAGAAATCAGACAGCAAAGTGAAGTATCTTATGCCAGATCATCCATTTTCTAAGTGGTAGTGGATGTCATGCTACCCACCCCTGACCTGACAGCACCTTTAGTAATTCCCACACAATGTGGAAAGTGTCCTTTAGACAAGCTAAGATTTAGTTGGCAGCTAAATGGTCACTTCTGAATTTCATTCTAACCTTAAAAGAAATATTTTCTTCTCTTTCCTAATAACAAATGGAAAGTTGTGGGAGGCAGAACTGTGATGCCTCCTCTGGGTTGATGGTCTGTCACTCAGAAGGGGCCATGGGGGGCATTCAAAGGCGGGGCGTGTATAATCTCACTGTCGGTGTCCAAGGTACCAGGGACAAAAGTGACCTTTCCAACATCAATCTTATGTCTCTTGGCTCAAGCCCCAATTCAACATTAAAACCTGGCGAGATGATTGCCCTGATCTGTGTACTTTACATAACTCAGTTCTCATGACGATTGTTTGAAGTAAGTATGGAAATTATTTCCATCTACAAGAAAAGAAACTTGATCCAGCAAAAATGCTGAACTACCCACCCAAGTTCATGCAATTAGTCACAGAGTTGAATTTAACCCTGGCTTCTTCCTCCTCAGCCTCTATTCCTTCTTTCCATGTATCCTACTAACAAACGGGCAGTATTTATCTTGAAAATTTCAAATCCAAACCGTCAAAGAACTTCCAACACAACATTTATACAGCTATGTCTGCAGGGCCAGGGAAAAGAATCCATGTGCCATTTCCTTCTGGATTACAGGTACCCTATTCCAGGGGGCCATTACCAATTCAAAACTTAGTTTGCTTCTTGGCAGGGCATGGTGGCAAATGCCTTTAATCCCAGCACTCAGGTGAGAGAGGCAGATAGATCTCTGGGAGTTCAAGACCAGGCTGGTCTACATAATGAGTTCTAGGACTATGCAGAGAGACCCGGCCTCAAAAACAAGAACAGAAAAACTAGTTCTTTTCTTAATGGCTGGTGCTTTAGCCCTTGGATATTTTTCTTTTTTAAATCAGGATAACATTGTCTTTAAAAATGTTACGAAAATGAGGCTTTCCATCCTGGCAAGTACACTCTAAGTCATGGGAGGTGTTTCTTTTTATGTTACCTCACCCACTTGGAAGAGCACGCTGTGTACTGAGTGCCCTTCAAGACTGGAGGGGGGGCCTTATTTATTCTCTGATACTCTAGGGTTTCCTCTGCTTAGCTGAGAAAGGCGGTATGAGGATGAGGTAGGGGCAGCAATCGATCGGACTATTGATACCAGAAAGCTTTGCCATGGGCATGCAGGAAAAGTCCCTCAAACTGAGGAGATTAGAGCACTTGCCTGCAGGTGCTGCTTAACATATACTACAAGTGTGAGTAACCTTCTAGTCTAAATAGCTTTGAAATCTTACCCAGCCATAGTAATATCAACTCTAAGGATTGGTCCGGAAGTCAGCCCCACTGTCTACATGCTCTGAATTTGTCTGAAACATTCTGTGTCTAGGGATGAACAAGAGAAAGCACTGGAAGATTGTAAGTGGAAGTTTCTGTCCCACCATCAACACCAAATACCCAGCAGCTGCTTCCCAATTAATTGACTTGGAGGCTTAATATTGCTTATAAATGTTTGGCTAATAGCTCAGGCTTATTATTAACTAGCTTTTACACTTAACCCATTTCTACTTATTTATTGCCAAGTGGTCCATGGCTTACTGGTCCTCCAGCATCCTGCTTTTTGGGTGGCTCATGGCATCTGTCCCGACCCCGCCCTTCTTCCTCTGAGTCCTAATTTGATTCTTCTGCTGAACCTTATCCTGTCTTGTCATTAGCTAAAACAGCTTTATTATCAACCAATGAGAGAAATACATATTCACAGCACACAGAAGGACCATCCCATAGCAGAAGACTTCCTCTCCTGATTCTGCAGGAGCATTCCTCCAACCTCAGTGCTTTGTTCGGACACCCAAGGCAATCAAGCATGTTCAGGCTTTCCACCAAGGAGTTGCTTTTATAATCTCCTTCACTGGGTGGTTTTCTGAGCCTCATGTTTCTATACAAAGTGGGAAAAAGATTTGCCTAAAATGTCAAAAAACATTACATGCTGAAGGAATATGTAGGGTTACTTCACCCTGTATTTCATTTCTAAATGAAGAAACTGAAGTCCTTGGAGACCAAATGACTTGGTAAAGACACATACATGTGCGTTGCTTTTCATATCCTACCTTTATGAGGACAAGAACTGCATTATTTAACTGTGTCCTTCACATGGCCTCTAACTCCCCCCCCCCCCGGTATGAAAACAGTTACCAAAAATATGCAAACCAGCATAGTAGGTAACAGGCCTTTGAGTATCTGTGATCCATCTCTCTATGGCCACAGATATTTAGCAATTAGGTGTGCTATCTTCAATAAATGAATTTGGTTAATCTGATTAGTTAACAGGGGCACTGATTGCTTGGTCTAGATGTTACTAGCCCATGCTACCCACAAGCTGGCCTGGCCAGCCACCAATAACAACCTAGAACTTTCAGACTCAAAGAGGAGACTTACCTCAGTGACGTTTCCATTAAGCACATCATACAGATGCATGCAAGAATAGAAAAATGAAAACGTAAAGGACTGAGCTGCCTGAGGTGTGACAGTGCTCGCTGACAAATCCAATCATCTGGTTTTGATTTCCTGGTCCCACATGATGGAAGGCGAAAAGTTCCTGCAAGCTGTCCTCTTATCTCTAAATGAGCAAGTACACACCCCTCCCACAAGCATACTAAATAAAATAAAATGCAATACAAATATTAAAAAAAATACACTTAAAATGCATATTTGAAATATGGCACCTTATAAGCAATTTTTAAGACTAACATGAGGTACAGAGATGCATTATATTTGTGTTTCCCCAGTATATTCCCATGGTCTCTTTTACTGCTTTACACAGAGCATGTTCATTGAATAAACTAAACAATAAATGAAAGCATGTTCCTATTACAGGAATCTGCAATAATAGCAAATGTGTTACGAACATGCAGCTTCATTTCTATGCATACCCATCTCTCCAGCAAAAAGGAGAACTAGAAAAGCTCTGGATGGCCACCTTTCTCATGGGTGCATCCTAGTCTCCAAATAATCCTGCCATTCACACGTCTCTCCTTGGTCTCCAGAGCGCTTCACAGCCTCAGAGCATGCTCATAGGGGAAGCAGCAAGAAGCATCTAGAGCCATCTCAGAGGGAGCTCTCTGCTTCCAGGAATAAAGTCACACATTGGCAGGTGCTTCCTGTTTTCTCAAACACCTTGCCCATCTTCTGCACAACACGCCATAGTTCAATCTGCAAGCCCTGACCCCCACCGGAAGCTGCCTGCAAACTCAGGTAGCTCTTCAGACTCCTAAGAGGTCTTGAACGTTCTTGAGAAATGCCAACAAACAGCGTAGCCTGTGAAGAAATGGGGCTGGAAGAAAAACACACCTGGGACCAGCACCAAGAGGGTGAGAATGCTTTTCCTTGAGAGAAGCTTTTGCAAAGTACATTTTTTTTAAACAAATAAATGTGTGTTCTATAATTTAGTGTTACTGTGGGTGGAATTAGAAGGACTGACTGCAGGTGGGGGACGTTTGTCATAATTCTGATAGGAGGTAGAAGGAAGAGGCTACCGGAAGGCTTAGATCGAATGGGAAGTGGGCCAAAAGGGTAGGGTGGCCCAAGTCAGTTCAGGGGAAGGAATTATTCAAAAGATGTGCCTGTTTCTGGAAGCTCACACACCCTCCCTGAGATGTCAGAACCATCTGGAAGTAAGTACAGAGAGCCTCCATCCAGTTTTTACAGTGAGCTTTGGTTGAACAATTCCAGCAACATGGTCCCAGGGAGACCTGTTGGAATGGACGTGGCAGGGGCTTTGGAGTCAGTTTGCAAAGGGATTTGAAGATGTCCTTGAAGGCAATGATGCTAAGTCGGACACCATAGTTCTTGGATAACCAGCTGATCTTTTGGTTATCCAATAAAAGAATGATGATAGGGGAAATTGGTAATTTCTGATAATCTATAGGATTAGCCCCAGTAAATGGCTCCTTGTTTACTTTTGCTGTGTTCTGGTTTTCCAATCCATACTGCCAAATGAAGGGAAATTATGTGAACTTCCATTTAGAAAATTGACATTAAATTAAAATCAATATCCTTAAAATAATCTTTTCCAATTGGCGGATGAAGGGGCTACATGGTAGAAGTCGTGTCTTCTGGGTTCAAACATGTCTCTGTGACATTCAGTAGTCTGAAATGGCTCCTGTAAACCTCAATAAGACCACTCATAGCAATGGATCAATTGTAAGACTTAAGAATGATTAGTTTTATTTTACTTATAATCATAAACCTAGAGACATTGGATTGTCTTCCAGGACAAATGGAAACCTTCTAATCCTCATTTCAGGAAACTTTTTACATATTTGAAAAGCATTCATGATTATTATTTTTTTTAAGCTACAAACTCTGTCTATACAGTGTTTCATCCTTGTTGACCTCTCTTGTGTGTTATGGCCAGTTTGTCACATGACAGTGTATGATTATCTCACGTGACCATGTATGGTTATCTGTCAATGTACTGGTACTTGGATTTTAGGAAGACTCAGGATAGAAGACAGTATGAACAGTTAGTTGGCTTTCTAAGGTGGTTCTGAGAAGGGAAACATTGGGTAGATTGGAAAGATGTGGGCTGGGGCTGGGAAATGGGTAGAATCTGAGAAGGCAGAGAGAAGCATTTCCCAGAGGACAGTCAGATATTGGGGACTGCACAAAAATGGCCAGAACCAAACAACTTCTGAGTGTGTGGCAAAGCCTTCTTCTTTTGCCTTAAGGAGAGGGGTAATGACGGATGTTTGCAGAAGAGGCTTGGTTACTGACAGACAGATTGCCAGTGTCCACCAACCAACAAACCTACAGCTTCCTACTTCCTGCTCTCTGCCCCCAGACCTCATTCTCTCTTCTGAGTCACTCAGTTTCCCAGGGTCTGTCCTGTCTCCAGGCCATTTCAGGCTCCAGGGCCATCTTTCCAGATGCTTATCCAGCTGCAACACCATGTCTGTCCCCTAAGTCTTTTAAACTCAAACAAGGCTTCAAGTGACTGCATAGGAAAATTCTCAAAAGCAACAATGCCCTACCTTTTCCATAGAAAGTGGTGATTATAGCAAGAATAATAGTATTTCACCACTTACCCCTTGACCTCCACCCACACTGGATTCTACAGTTCCATGAGCCCCCACCTACCACCATCACACTGCTTCATAGGTGCCAACCCTGAGGAATACTTGGGATACCCTTCACTATTGTGTATAATTTAGACAAAAACTATGATGGCAGTTTAGAGGTGTTGCCCTAGAGCCGTAAGAGAGCAGACTGATTGCTCATCTGTTATATTTATTTCTGATCTGGCTGCAGTCAAGGGCCCCCCTGATTCCCTATGCCTGATGTGGGCACTCCCCCTGGCCTCTTGACCATCAGAGCTTCGCAGTCTGGGTCTCCATGCTGAGCATTAGCAAAGAGGCAGGGCGTGCTTACCTTAGAGTTTCACCACCACCTACATGCTTAACACTCCCTGTGTTAAAAAGAGATGAGAGCATTCTTATTGAATATCTGTCCTTTTCAGTTCCTGCTAGCAGGAGAGACAGCAGAGACTCGGAAGCTTGTTTTCAGGGTTTGAACCCCAGCTGAGCAACTTAGCCTGTTTCCTTCATTTCTCATCCTTTGTGAAGTGTAATAATTACAGCATATACTTCACAGGGCTTCAGGAAGAGGATCATGAATGAGTACCTACAGTGCTGGGGAATACACTTGGGAGAGTACACTTTCACAGTCCAGCCATGCTCATGCCATTGAACTTCTTTGAACCTTGTTCCTCTGTGTCCTGTCCTAGGAGCTGTGAAATCATCTCCAATCTACTTTTTCTTTTTAACACTCTAATGCCAGCCTCCTGGTTCTTTCTCTCATTGGCTCTTTATTGCCGTATGACATGGTCTGCTAGTTGTCCCGTTCTTGGCCCCGCATTTACTAAGCATTTACTTAAAAGTCAATGGTACACTGAGCGATATTCCAGATGGGAGCAAATGAGCCTCTGGGATAACAGACACATGAAGAAGGTGATGTAGTTTGTAAATACTGTGACAAGAAACCTCCTGCAGGCTTCACTGGTGGGACAAATGAGGAAGAGGTTGGATGTGTCTCCTGAGGTCAAAAATAGGATCAATTAGCATGGACCTTGGGCCCAGAGCAACTGGGTCTCCAATTCCAATCCTGCCTCCCCTGGGCTCTAGGGCCTTGGAATGTTTGTTTTTCATGTTATTGCTGGTGTTTTTCTTCTTCTATATATATATACTTCAAACACGGGGGGTGGGGGAGGTATTTAGAATAAAATAAATATTTTAACATGTATAATAATCTAGCATCATTTTTTATTTAATTCTTTTGGAGAACATCACAGATGAGCACGGCATCTTTGTTATTGGTTACCTCTCCTCCCCCCAAACTCCTCTCATGTCTCCACCCTCCCTCCACAGGGTTAGACAAAGTGCCCACCTAGCATTATTACTCACATTTTTTTCATGGTTACTGTACATTTTAATAATAAAATGACAAGGTTTAAGCTTGTTATACACCACCTATTAACTCTATTCTCTTCCTCCAGATTTCTCCTCCAGAGAGAATTTGATATTCATCATTCCTATGTTTCCATATTTATGTTCCTTGGATAGCTACAAATAACAGTAACAGCATGTGTTTCAAGCCTCGTCAGAGTAGTCTCGTATCTTGCACAAATCTTCGTATTTTTGCTTTGATTGTTCAACATTAACTTTCTGTTAGTTGTCCATGCAGATACACATAATTTTCATTTACTTATTTGCACTTTCATATAGTACAGTAGATCACTGAGTGCTTACTCCAAAATGTATCCATCCTTTCTCTTGTTATAGTCACTTGGGTGGCTCCTGATATTCCTCCTTGTTTAACAGTGTCCCAGGGTTTCTACTGATGTGATAAACATCATGACCAAAAGCAATTTGGGGAGGAAAGGGTTTATTTCAGCTTACATAACCTGATCACAGTCCATCGTGAAGGGAAGTCTGGGCAGGAACCTGGAGGCAGGAATTAAAACAGAGGCTGCTTAACTGGCTTGCTCTCTGTAACTTATGCAGCCTGCTTTTTTATACACAGCAGGACCACCCACCCAGGGTAGAACCACCCACAATGGACTGTGCCCTCCCACCCTAATCATTCATTAAGAAAATGCCCTGCAGGCTTTCCCACAGATCAATCTGGTGGCAGCATTTTCTCAGTTGAGATTCCCTCTTCTCAAATGACTCTAGCTTGTATCAAATTGACATAAAACTAGCCAGCACAAACAGTGTTGTAATGATGCCTTTGGAGGTACCAAAACTCCTTTGGATCCATTGCAGAATAGATATACTTCAAACTGCAGAAGACAGTGTGCTTCCCTGGAGCAGTGTGAAAGATACCATATCTTTACACATGTAGTACTTTCACCCAAAGGGTCTTAGCAATGGAAAGTTATTTTTTTTTCTTGGAGTGGATGGTTGGTGCCACAGATCCTTACCAAACACACCATCCATGATGACGTATGGGAATATTTTAACCTCCCAAGCATTGAGAAGCATTCCATAGAGGAAGGCATTCCTCCATTATAGGAGAGATAGAGCACATAAGCTGAACCAGGCAGTCCTAGGGACTAAAGAGGAATTCAGTTATACCTTCATCTGCTGACAACAATCTCTTTAGCCCTCCTTCAGAAAAGATTCATGGCCCTCAGGAGAGAAAGCTTTAAAAGATGATCAGTTAAATGAATGCTTTATTATCTGGTGTAGGTATAGAGCAAATCAGTCACAAAGCCAGGCTCATTAGCATCCATCAAATTATTATTACATTTATCTCAGAAGCTCAGTGAGAAGGGCAATAGGCAGGTGATATCACAGAGGTCTTTTCACCTCCTTGAATTCCTGTTACATCTATTATAATCAGAACCAGAAATTTATTGACTGAATCAGCAAATCTAGAGAAAGAATGTGTGTGTATGTATCTGTATCTATACAATTATATGTGTGTTTATGTATATATGTGTGTAAATGCATGTGTGCATGAATAAATTCCTTTTACCTGTTAAGCAGACTCCAATGGATTTCTCGAATTATGTGTATGCATATATGTATGTATGAATATATATGTATATGTGTGTATGTTTATGTGTATGTGTTTCTTTACCCCAACTTGTTAAAACCCCACACATACAGCTTCTTAAGACCAGGAGAAAACTGTATAAACTTTCAAATTATTTGAGCAAATGTCTATGAAATGACCACACAACGCATCTAGCAATTTGTTAAGTGTAGTGAAACTGAAAAATGTAAAGTATTCTAATACATGATCTTAGAATCTCATTTTGGAAGTGAAAAAAGACTCACATGTCCATGTGTATAACACAAGTAACAGTATGCGTTCCAGGAGTCTGGAAAACAATATGCATTTATCACTCACTAAACAAATGTAAAAGAAATGCTCATTGTGTGCTGGATTTGATACAGGATCTGTGATTCAAAACGGCCTGTTATGTTCTTCTATTGAGGTTTTATGTGGCACAAGTAAGAAATTTAAATACAGCATGGTAAGATTAGTTCAAGACCTGGAGCTGAGGCAGAAGAGCAAAGTGGGGTCACGGGGAGAGGCACTGTCTCTACTCAGAGTTATGCATGGATCTCTTGAACAACTCAGCTAAGCCGGGCAGAGACATTTTTATTCTTATGGCTCATGAGGACTGCACACTGACACAAACTGCTTGGTGAGCCAGAGCTGAGTTTTTGTTAGTTTTACAGCCAGGAAGTTTGGTTTTACATCCTTACCCAGCAACGAAGTACATGTTATATATCTTGTTTTATATCTGCGCAGCTTGCTGGTCTACTTCAGGGAGACCCCTCATCCAGCTGTCCTATTTACGTTCCCATTCAGTTCCCACAATTAATGTTGGGGCTTGTGGTGGTTTGAATGAAAATGGCCCCCATAGGGAGGGGCATGATTAGGAGGTGTGGCTTTGTCAGAGGAAGTGTGTCACTGGGGGCAGGCTTTGAGATTTCAAACCCTCAAGTCAGGCCCAGTGTTACTTTCTCTTCTTGCTTCCTGCTCATCCGGATGTAGAACCCTCAGCTACCTCTCCACCATGCCTGCCTGCATGCCGCCATGGTCATGGTGTCTCTTCACAGCAACAGAAACCCTAAGACAGGGCTAGAGTCAGTCAAGACAAGGAGGGAAGGAACTGCTTGTTTCTCCTCTTTTGCTAGTGGAAGTTCAGGGAACCTGAACCTTGACCATTCAGAGTAGTTAATCTCAAAAGACCTTGATTTAAAAGCTTGTTTGTCCATTTCTTACCTTGTGACCTTGGCAAATTCATCCCCTTGTCTTAGTCAGAATTGCCTAACTACCACAAGAAATAAATCAAAGTTTAAAGCCTTCACACAATCATTTGTTTTAGCTCAGCTCAGGAAAACCTATTAAGTCAAACAATAAAATAAGTCATAAAATAAAAGATGTCAGAACTAAAATATCACATACAGAATTAGTATTTAGTGTGTGTACACACACACACACACACACACACACACATACACATATTCATTAGAGGACACAATAATAGAAAAACCCTTATTTACAATAATAATAAGGAAGATTAAATACTTAGGAACATATTTAAAAGGAAACTTGGGGGATCTACATGAGGGAAAAAAATCCATGAGAGATAAAAGTGAACTCGAACTAAGGCAAAGGTATTCTTGGGCTGTGGGAAACATGACTTTGTCTCATGAATGCTGATAATCCCTAAGTCAGTGCATAAATTTAACACCATCCCAATAAAATGTAAGAAATAAGTACAGTTTGTATTCAAACCATGTGGATAAATAAACAAACAAACAAAAAAATCTCAAAACTAGCCAAGAAAATACTAAAAAGAATAAACCAAAGAAAGGCTGGCTCCACCAGACATTAAAACATACTATAAAATCCTTGTCATTAAAACAGTATGATGCTGGTGGAAGGCTGGACAAGCAAACCCAGAGAATGTATCAGAAAGCCCAGAATGAGATTCCATTACATTTAGAAGTTTAGAACAGTGTATGATAAAAGAGGCATCACAAATTTACTGGAAGAAAACAAATTAAGGAGAGTTCTGGGGTAATTCAGTAATCATAAGAGCAAAATAAATTTAGAGCATACTTCATGCCATATATCAGCATGACTCCATAAATATAAAAATTAAAATTTTATATAAATATAAAAATGTGAATAAATTCCTCTTGAGCCTGGTTGTAAGGAGTACTTTCTTAGCACTGACTGAAAATTCAGAGACACTTTATAAAAACATTGATCTGACTAAACAGAAATAGAATTTTCCTGGATGGCAGGAAAGATCATAAGCAAAATCAAAATTGCAAAGTAAATCCACTCATACATAAAACACAAATATTAGTACTACACAAAGAATTCTTAAAAATGCAGAGTGTCTGTCTTTTGTCAATCTACTCTAAAATCAAAAAGAAATTTAACACACATCATCCCCAAATTAGTAAGTTTCCCAGCCCTAGAGAGGTACAAGTTAGTAATTCTTAAGTTAATTCATGTAAATACCATGATAAGGAAAGTAAATAAACTAGGTAAGTAGAGGCAGATTGCTAAGCTTCACAGTCAGCCAGCAAGAACCCCACGGTGTTGGGTTGGAATCAAATTACGGACATGAATTCATGGTGATATATGATCAAAGAATAGATAATAGATAGATGATAGACAGATGACTGATAACTATAGATAGATAAATGGCATGTAGCTATATATCAATAAGAGATATATACATAGGCAATAGAAGATGGTAGGTAGGTAGATAGATAGATAGATAGATAGATAGATAGATAGATAGATAGATAGATAGAGAGAGATAGGATAGGATAGGATAGGATAGGATAGGATAGGATAGGATAGGATAGGATAGATTGCTTCCCAAGTGCTGGGATTAAAGGTGTATACCACCACTGCCCAGCTTTTTAGGCTTTGTGAGCTTTTTGATAGCTATGTTTGATGAGAAACCAAGAAGTGATAACTCCAGTATCAACTAGCATAGCAAGAATCCAGATGTTAGCTTCTAAATACTAAATATTAGTCTTTAGTAGAAGAAATAGAGGATCCTTGGAAAAAATACTAATTTCTGTGTTGGAGCAGAGAAAAAATAAAATTATCCTGGGATATCTGATGGTACAAACAAACAAACAAACAAAAACCAAAAACAAGCAAACAAACAAAATTCCCCCAAACCTCCCCAAAGATGAGGGCCTCACATTCAAAGGACGCAGGAGTCACACTGAAAATAATACCTAGTGATTAAATATGGGCCAACTTGAACAAAGTCAACGGTAACTGTAATGATTGACAGCAGACAGAATAAACTTTAAGGACTCCATCCTAATATAGACAATTAATTAAGTGATAAATGAGGGTGAAGAGGGTTCTTCTTGCAAGAATTCCAGTTCATGAATGCCAGAGAAGTTATAGAACAGAAAAACTACCAGTTAGAGATGATGATAGGCCAGTATACAAGAAAGAGGGTATTTGCATAGCCCTAAAGTATCTCTCCACAGGATACTGACCAAGTGAAATGCCAAAAGTATCTATTTTACCATGAAGACAATCAGCAGGCACTACCATTTTACCCAAGTGTTCAACATTAACATCACCAATAGTTTTAAAAAAATCAAGAAAATGGGTCCCTTGATAGGATGTACTGAGAAGTCACAGTACGGCTTCTGTGGGCTATGTGTAGGCTACATTTAATTACTATTCATTGTCTGCATCCTGGACTATACAACGGGTATTACTCTACAATTACCATACAGTGGTGATTTAATAAGGTGCACATGTAGTTAGTACAGTTTTAATGGTAGCTTTCTCACTGTTAAAAACCACATTGGAGTGAAGGAAGACATTACCATTTGGAGTTGGATGAAGGGTACATAGATATTCTTTACATTGTTTTTATTTGTAGCAATCATAGCTTCGTTAAGGAAAAATTAGAAGGATTCCCAAGAGGGGAAGGACCTCCAAAAGAGAAATGCTCTCTTGTAGTACTTTTGCAAATTTTGATTAGTCTGAAACTATTTCAAGATAAACAGTTAATTAAAAGTTTTGAAAAGGAAAAAGAAAAAAATTAAAGAAAACTTTCTAGGTACTGTCACAAATTTTTATTGTAAAAGGACAACTTATCATCTGTCCTTTTAATAGGGATGCTTCTCTAAATAAAAGGCTAAGTATGTCCTGTTTATGAAAATTGTTAAAAATACACAGAACGACTTATCTATTACATAAATTCTTCCCCAGCTCAGTATGTTCCCTTTCTGACTCGTTGACTTAATTTTCAAATTATTGCTCATATCATCAGAGGATACAACCTACAGAATGATACAGGGCTTGGCAAATTACACAAACGACCACCCAGGGAATTTTGAGCATCTTAGTACATTTTCCTGGATGACTGATTTCAGAAATCTCTGTTGTTGTCCAAGTTACCAGATGTGTCAAAGAAGACTTGGCCCACAGGTAGCAAGTACTCGTGGAATTGTGAGAATTTCCCTCCCTGTTTTCAAAAGGCAAGGGGAGAAATGAGAGTAGGAGAGATGTCCCTCCGATTCTAAAGAGTTTGGGTCCGTTCTGCAGACCATGAACTCCTCACTTCTCTACGACTAACTACCTCAAGTTTTTAGTATCCAAACAACTATGTTGGAGCTCTTAAATCCACACAACCTCTAGGTCAGATGCTAATTATGATGAATGAATCTGCCCTTATTTTTCTAAGCACGAAGTCTTTTGTGTTTATTACCTACCCAACCTAGAGTGGAGGACAGAAAACAAGAAAAAAGCAGCCCCCTCCCCCCCCAGTAAAGCATGCACAAATGGCCAGAGCGTGGGTGTCCTTAGCCCTAAGTCTAATTCAGAATAACCATGTATACTGCCGAAAGCCTGCATCCTTCTAGACCCAGCTGGGTTCATCTGCAATGTCTCCTCTTGGAATTATACCTGCCTTACTGCATTTTCAGTGGAATCCACTGGGGACAGATGGTTTTGGTTTTTGTTTCTAGTCCAGGAATGGCTTGATCCTGAGAGTCTTGCCAAAGAAGACCCAAAGAGGAATAGAGCCAGCACAGATGCCCACCATGGCAGAGAAAGACAGAGAGATGACTTCATTTAATTTTTAGTGAAATGCTTTACTTCAGGCTCCCAAGGAAAACACAGCAGAACTCCTGACTTCACCACCAGAGGGCAGAAGACATTAAGAAATGGGCAAACAAAACCCACTTGTATAAGGGCCTCACATTCGTGGTGTGCAATTTTAGGTGCACGTTTCAAGGAATGAACTCGTTCAGAAACCAGATAAGCTCCATGTGAATGAGGATAGGAAGGGATTAGGATGGTGAACCTCCTGTGGTTTTTATAACAGTAAAATCCTCTACCATGCTCTCACATCTCACTTTTATACATTTAATTACAATATTGATTTAACCATTTAAATATATTAGTCACGTTAAATTGTAATGATTCCCTCCAAGTGATATATGAGGATAATATTGTCTGTCTAAGGCACCCTTACCTGGAAAGGGAAGAATGAGCTAAGTGAGCCATTCCTGAATCATAGTGGCCATGATCTTGAATTTGATTCATATATGGGTCAGCAAGTATCTCTCAAAGCAAGGCCATAGTTCTCCTCCTTGACTGGCAAATGGCCATGGTGGGTCCCAGGGATTGTGATGTAAGAGTCACACTGCAGGTCTAGCCCTGCCCTGGAACACTGAGGTCAAGAATATGTTCTACTGGTGTGTGTGTGTGTGTGTGTGTGTGTGTGTGTGTGTGTGTGTGCACATGTATGTCCTCAGAGATGGGCAGTATTTGCTCTGGGGGTTAGAAGCCACTAGGAATTGGATAATACAAATGCCTCCTGTTCCCACCACCATCATCTCTCTTTCTATTCTCTTTATTTCTATTCTCATCCCTTCCCAAGCCCTGGCTCATATTTTCTCCTTTCATAGGACGCAAATACAAAGGGTGATGACTGGTTGGTTTTAATGGTTCAAAAAAATCATTTTAATGGTGCTAGTAAACTTGCCAGAGTAGAAAGAGCTTGAACAGGAAGGTGATAATGATCTTGAAAGCGGACTCGACTGGTCTATTCCAATTCCCTATGTGAGGTGTCACCACACCACATATAGTAAGACATTTTCTTCCCTTCATTTACCATTCTTTAGCACTTATTTCATGGAAGAGCTATACATCTTATTATAATCAATAATTATTAGTATATTCCAAATATACTGTATTCTCCCAGGAGCTTGAGGATAGTCATGACTAATAACACACAGCTGAGCTACAAACCCCACAGGCCAAATGCTTTCACATGCAGCTTCAAATATCTCCAAACAGGAAAAATCCAGGATATGAAGTAATCATACAGACAAATGAGAATATTCTGGACATGCACACTAAGCATGGGAATGAATGTTGTACTGTTTTGTACATTGGCTGTTCTAATATGCTTTAGATAGTGGAAATGCTTTTGTTACTTTTTAATCACAATCCCAGACATAGCTGCACCTCATCCATGTTCTTTGCTATCTTAAGGTTACAAAAGTCCATTTTATCTGAAGTATCTCATCATTTCATTTTTATTTCCTCACTTCCAGATTTTTAATCTCTCCCTCACTATAAGATTTTGTTTCTTTCTTTAGACATGGGTGATGCTGAGGTTGTCATATTTCTGTGATACTGTGGGAGTCCAGCTCCGAACTGTCAAAGGTTTCTTGCGGGGAGGAGAGAGGAATGAGAAAGTATTAGATAGAAATATAGACCTAGATGACGAGAAAGATAGAGACACAGGATAGCTTCGGGAGGGCCCTGGGTCAATACCCAGCTGCGTCCTTTATTCTAATGGGCTTTTTATATACTACCAAGGGGAGAGGCAAAAGACCTCCCCCTTTCAAGATCAAAGCACAACGTACAGCCAAGTGTAGACACTTCAGAACACCTGGTAACCACACCTTTGGCCAAATCATCCCATTAGGCAGCCCTGCTGGGTAAAGCAAGCTCAGATTCTCTGACCTTGAGTAAGGTCTTACTAGGGAGCCTCTGTGGGCTCCCCACATGACATGTGTAAACAAACCATCTTTTGGATCTGGCCATCTTGATTGGTCTTATTATTGTAATACCTTTGGGAACCAAATTCTCCCTTAGTGGAACTGAGCTATTTCAAAGGAAAAAACCTGATTATATTATGTTTTGACCCACTCAGGGCCTGCTCATCACAGGCCCTCAGAGATCAGTCCTATTATTTTGCTGTAAACACCAGACTAACCCAAGTGTGTCCCCTTACTGAATTCTAGTCAGATGCATTTTGTTCTCTTCCAAACTTGAATATCTCTCTGACTCTAGTCATCACAAGATCATATTATTTGGGGGGAATATGTGAGGCCATATGTAAGCATCTATAGCATCCTGAATTTTCTGATATGCATGGTGAAGTTGAGGTACACTGGGAAGATCCAAGCACTAGACATGTGGAATACAGTTGGGTTTGCCTGTGTCTCTCAGGTTGCTTGAGTACAGACTTAAAGTAGTACATCAAACTTAGGAAGAAATGCAGTTTCTCTACTTCTTATCATCAAAGCGCTTTTTTTATTCAGACAGTCATCTCACCAAGCATGGAGGAAACACTGGAACTTGCCAGTATTGGTTATTACAGACGCTTCTCTGTTAACTGGACTCTTCTAAGATGTACATGCTCTGGGATAAACACTCCATCTGTCATACTTCCTTTCTCCTAGGACTACCCAAAGATGGCAAGGCTAGGGCTGGCCTCAGAACACAACAGCAGGTAGCAAGCAGTACATCAGCATCCTCTGGGTGCTCAGTGGGCAGTCTCGTCTCCTCCCCTGCCCAAGTCTGCCAAGTCTTTGGAACATTTCAGCAAGCACTCTGGTCCTTAACATTTGCCTCTGTCTGTGTCTTCCCACACTGCTGCTTCTTTGAACACGTTCAGATGGCCACCAGTTGCCTGGTCTTTTTATGACCAACACATCTGTCCAATGTAGCTCTGAAGGGATTTTTCAGGGACTCTGGAAATCAAACTCCTGCTTCAACTATCTGGCCATCTGCCAAGGCTACTAATTCACCATTACCTTATATGACAAAAACAAACAAAACCAACCAAACAAACAAACAAAAAACCCTTCACCCTTGCTCCCAGAGTTCCAAACAGTGATGGGACCAAACTGGACTCTTCTTTGCACTTCTCTGAGCAGGATCCATGCACTGAAAGCCTGTTTGACCAATGTCCTTTCCTGTTTCCTTTAGGTGACCCACTGACTCAGAAGGATAGCCACCTGCTTCTTTCTATAAGATTTTATTCCCTTGGAGCTGAGAGGTTTCATCCACTCTCGGGAAATGGGTGACAAGCCATTTCTCACATTTGCTTTTGTATGTCCAGTCTCAAATGTTTCATTGTGTATGTGTTTGGTAATGCACATGTACATGGATGTGTGTGGAGGCCAGGGCACACCTCTGAGAATCTTTGCTCAGGAGCCACTCACCCCTCCCTGCTTTTTTGAGATAAGGTCCTTCTCTGGCCTGGAGCTTTACAAGTATGCTAGGTTGGATGGTTAAGGAGCTCCAGGAATCTACTTGTATTCATCTCCCCAGTGCTGGAGTTACAAGTATTTGTCATCTTGCCTAGCTTTTTTATGTGGGTTCCAAAGATTGAATTCTGTTTTTGATTGGTTGGTTGGTTGGTTGGTAGGTTGGTTTGATTTGGCTTTGGTTTGGTTTTGTTTTGTTTTTCAAGACAGGATTTCTCTGTGTAGCCCTGGCTGTCCTGGAACTCACTCTGTAGACCAGGCTGGCCTCGAACTCACAGAGATCTCCCTGCCTCTGCCTTCCAAGAAACTCTGGTTTTTAGACTTGTCTTACAAGCAAGTAATGACTGAGCTGAATTTGTGGACCTTAGTCAATCAGTTGGAAACATTTTTGAAGGATATTCTTCTGTGTTTCTTTGAGGCCAAAAGGAGACTGCCTTGGTGGAGTTGAAGAAGCCACCTCCACTGGTTCTATGGCAGCAAGGAAATGATGCTTTCTCCCTTCTGTGTCATTTTAGAGGGGACATGAAACTCCAAGGAGATGTTAGCCCAGGATGACTCCTTTATTGGAGGTTTTTAAGACCCCGAACAGAAGAGACCCAGTGAAGCTACCCCTGGACTCCTGGCCATGAAATCTGAGATCGTAAGGGTAGGTGATTCTAATCTCCTAAATGTGTGCCGATTTCACGTAAAGTGGTAGAAAAGAAGAATGCCATTAGAATGAGTGCCAGACCATAGCATCAATATTCCCATAGCAACGATGTAAACAATGAGTAACAGTGCAAGCCCCAAAGCCATGCAGGGTGGATTCAGGGCCTAGCCACACAATCTACTTATATGACCTTGGACGGTCCCTACCTGTTTCTAGGCTTCAGTTTCCACATGACGAAATGAGCTGAACCAAGGGGTACTCCTGGAATTATTCTGAGGATTAATGACTCTCTGCATGGCCACTAGAAGAAAAACTGACACATGATAAGCACTCTATGAATCATTGGGCATCCTCCCGGGAGCCTACGCAGCACCAGTGGCTCTAGATGTACTAAAAGCTCTCTTTATATACCCCCGAAAGAAACGTGAGTCATCTTATCACACTCAGAACATTTGACAAAAAGATCCACTTATGAACGCCTTGCCTTTCAAAACTTAAATTCAGTAAGAAAACATAGATAAAGTCATGTAATAAACGCTGTTTCGATTTTAAATGGCAAAAAAGGTAAGCAGAAACAGGACCATATCTGAAGATCTTACTGCTCCCTGCTATGGTTTAGATATGGTTTGAGCGCATCTCTCGACGCTCGTGCAGGGGAAGCTCGGGCTGCCTTGTGGTGGTGCTGAGGTGGGAGACCTTTACCAAGTGAGGCCTGGCCAATGATAACTGGGTCATGGGGCTACATGGGGGTTAGTGTTTTTCTCTCAAGGGAGGTCTCGAGGGTGCCACCTCCTCTGATCTCTCTGGCTCCCTGTCTCACCATGTTATCTCTTTTGCACATGCTCATGACATTGTGGTACATGAGGCCCTCACCACAGTCAAACAGATCTTGATGATGCCATGATCTTGAGCCTCCACAACTATGAGACAAATAAGACTCCTTCCTTTATAAGGTGCTTGGGACTGGGATGTAGCCCCAGAGCACAGTGGATGCTTAGTTAACATTCACAAGGCCCTGATTTCAATCTCCAGCAGCATTGGAGATGCTTTATAAAATATCCAGATTCACCTAGGATAACTTTATAGCAACATAAAATGAACTGAACCAACATTTCTTCTGCCCCAAGAGTTAAGAATCTATCAGTCATCACTAAAATACTTATGAACAGCTACCAAAATCTCACATCGTACTTGCTGTATGTTATTCCCAATGATTGTGTAACATAATAAAATATTTTATGATATATTACAGAAAAAGATGGACAGATAGATGATATATAGGTAGATGATAAGTAGATAGATAGATAGATGGTAGAATGATAGAAGATAGATCGATGATAGGAGATAGATCGATGAGATAGATAAATAGATAGATAGATAGATAGATAGATAGATAGATAGATAGATAGATAGATGATAGACTGATATTAGATGTACCTTGTAATTCTGATGATAGATGGAAATATACATTTAAATTTGGGGGAATCAAAATAAAATAGGTTGATTTTCAAAAATCTCTGTATTAGGCAGTTTGGAAGAGGCTCATTTGGTAAAGGGCTTGTCTCGCAAGCATGAGTTTAGATCCCCAGCACCCTGTGAAAACTGGGCTCCTTGGCAGCGTACATCTAAAATTCTACTGCTGGGAAGGCCGACACAGAAGGATCCCTGGACATCACTGGCCAGCCAGCCTAACCAATCATCATCCATATGAGTGTTAGAATGAACATGTCCCTTCCCATTGGGAATGGCTAGGCTGGGAAGGCAGAATCTTAATGAAATGGCTGATGTTTTGCTGTCATGAAAGTTCCTTGGCCTGGGCTGCTGTCACTCTATGAGGGCATTGAGAGATCTCTTTTATGACAGGTGGTTCTTCTGTATCCTAGGCTTCAGCATATCCATATTTAGTATGTAGAGATACCCTAAGAAAGCACTGTATGCCTCTATTGCAGCTAAGATTTTAATCCTTCAGTACAAAGGAGCTAAAGCTCACAGGAAGAAAAGCTACTGTAATTTCAAATGAAAACTCTGAATGTCAAACAATTGAAATGGTTAATACTATAGGTCTCAAGCTGATATTTGCAATAATTGACAATAACAATGAACACATATATCGATCTGGGTCATTTAAGATAATTTATGTTTTGCCCCATACAAATGTGTGCCCCTACGTTGAAGGAACCCCATGAGCATCTCACAGTGGGATCTGAGTGGCTGTGTGTTGTTGATCATTGAACGTAAGCTGTACTGATGCTGATGAGCTAACAGTGACAACATTTACAGAGTGAATGTACACTCCACACAGTCTAACCTGTGCACCTATTCGGCATAAGCAGAGGGGATGCTTGGCCAGCATTTCCCAAAGCACAGTAATACACAGGCTTCTTCTAGAAACAGATAATGTTCTCTAAGCCACAAGACTGTATCCATAGCTCACGCCTCTTCAAACTACAAGATGAGGGTTATGCCTCATTTTGATTTCTGTGCTCTTCTCCAACTCTCTCAGTTACAAGTCCTGCATCCCCCTTGTCACACATACATACACACTCCCTGAGCCACAGTCACATGAGAGCTATCCTCCCCAGCAAGCGTCTTACAACATGTCCTTTGCCACCCAACAGGGTTCCACCCAAGTTTACTCCTTAGCCCTTCTTATTGGATGATGAACCCCGACTGACCTGCTATCCTAGCCAGAGCCTGGTTCCTCAGGGAATAATTTCACAATGTGACAGTCCCTGCTCTCCCTGTTGACTGTCTTCCAAGGCCTTGCCTCAGCTATGACTTAGTAGGAAAGTGAGAGAAAAGGGACATCTGGGTACCCTCCCACATGACTCACGGAGTAGCTTTATCTACTGCGCTAGTACCTTGGGAAGTCCACCTTTAATATTCCAGTTCCCCTTTCTTCCTCTACACAACAGGAAAGGCAATGGTTTCCTATAGTTAATAATCGATGGTTATTTAATTCAACTGCCCATTGGGCCACTGTTCATTTAATTCTTTGCTATATTCTGGGTCTCTGCCAAGTGTTAGGCCATGTTTAATCTTCATAGTCTTCCCTATGAGATGTTTGTAAATGAGAAAGTCAGTAAGGAGTTGTTAAGGAGCACAATCAGATGGGGTCTTGGCCTTGAATATGTAGAGCTTTTCAAGGGATAGTGCCGTAGATGGTTTTCTTGCTTCCTGGAGCACAGAAGTGATGGACCTGTGTCATAACCAGAGGCACATAGAGAATAAACCCCCAAATCCCACACTGCTTATCCAGGTCAGCATCGCCTCTGGGCTTATTCTGCTACCCCAGCTTGCTTTACACAAAGTCAATGCTGTAAACTTACATTTGACCTAGTTTAATCTAACAGTGTGGGTTGCGGTTCAATTATTCAGCAATTGATTACTAAGAACTTAGACAGCTTCTAACAACCACTATAAATGCCGTCTTTCTTTTGTGGTCTCGCTCATAAAATAACCTTGCTACTTCACATTCCTATGACTACCCTCAAGCTCTCCCCAGTAACCTAGAAATGCAGAAGGAGCTACATCCTGCAGATGTCATATTCCAAAGGGCAACACGGATATAGAAGAGGATCCTGGGATGGATACCGAGCTGATGTTGTAGCTAATTCAAGCTCCAAATGCCCCTCTCAGCCTTATTGTATGTAGTAAACTGCAGAAGCCTTGGAACCTTGATTTTGCTCAATCATAAACTACTTTGTTTACTTGCCATTTAATGGACAAACTCCTAGGGAGAAACAAGTGGAATGATCCTGGTGGGCAAGGATTGAGAGAACGGGAGGACTACATCCCACTAAGACCCAGACTCATTTAGTGGTTCCTTCCCTGATGGTACTATAGAACTCGAGTGAAAGGTTCAAGGAGGCTCTTAACTGGCCTGGCTGGTGCCTCCCAGAGGCAGCCACTACAGCCACTACTTGATGGATGCTAAGACCCACCACTGCTTAGCCTGCTACACTCTTGTTCAGCCCACAAAGCAGGAAGAGTATCTACTGGAGAGTGCTAGAGAGACCAAAAGGGATGCCTTAACAGATTCCCAAGCAACCTTCCAGCTTCCTGTCTCCACCGCTCAGGAATGTTGTTAGAACAAGCAATCTGCTTAGTGTTTGGCAAGATTCGATGCTCCCTCATGTGGAGGTGCTAAATTCATCGTCACAAGACATAAAAGCACATTTGCTGCTCCTGAAGTAGCAGTGTGGGAGCCTAGCCCATCCACCCTGACAGAACTCATTTCTCCTTTAATCTAGTCGCTAGACTGCAAGTTTAGGTTGTTTTTGGTTTCTTTCTCATTTTTTTTTAACTCTTCATGTCAAATGTCTAAGTCACTTTAACTGAGGACGTAAAGATAGGGATGGGTTTCATAAAGACATTTTCATACACGTCTTCTTTGTACTTTGACCATATCTATCCCCCCACCCCACCCCCACGCACTGTTTCTATTCATTCTCCCACACAGTCTTGTTTCCATCTTCACGATAAGGACCTACTCTTTTGACTAATAAGGGAAGTTGGGTCAGTCTCTTTCCAGGACTGGGTAGGTGAGTCTGCAAATGGTCCACCTTTATACTTTGTCCCAGGTGGAATAGACTCTCCCTATCCCACCAGGATTCTCCAATTATGCTAAGTTCAGTACATGAGAGCTATTGTGTATGGAGAGGAATGTGAGTGGGTTAGCCACAACAGAGGAGTTGCCAACTGGAGAGGAGAAAAGATGGAGGAAACGCCGCCTACAGTTCTCCCTGTAACAGAGGAAGACAACCAATGTGTAGTCTTGTTTCTCCTAAGGACATTTCATAGAAAATCATGTCAAAATAACTAATCCCACCTGCTTTGTTGGGATGGAGACTTTGGACTCGTCCAGTTGCTATTATTCCATGAACTCAAATTCAACCAGCATGTATTTATTTATATACCACTGGCCATACCTATTGTTGTCACACCATGTACATAAAGTAGCCCGAGCTTTCCCACTAAAGAAAGACAACTAGGAAGCACTGGGATGAGGAGGGCATTGTCACCAAGTAGAGAAGGAAAGCAGTGTGTGATGCACATGAACAATAAAAGCTTTGCTCCTTCTGTGGTATGCCTTGTTTGGGTTTTGTTCAGAGCTCTCGTGGGGAGAGAAAGGAACTGTGAACGGCAAAGTAGGAAAACCAGATGAAATCAGAGAAACGAAAACAAAATGGAAAGGAACAATCACGGAAGAAAACTGAATTGGAACGGCCGAGCCTCCTTGGTACGGGTGTAGATGACCCCACGACGGTGCCTGGGCTTGATTGGGAGCTTTCTGGGCAGCTGAACATGAAATTGATGTCCTATTTTATAAGACTCATTAGTAGCAACACTTGCTCCCAGCAAGTGGGTGGAGGTTGAGGCTGTTGGGTAAAGCAACCACGGTAGAGGCCACCTCCCTTTTACCAGTAGCTGTTTCTCCATGCCCAAAGGCTCCCTCCCAATTTATTTGTTTTTAGTTTTCTATTAGTTCTCCAAGGGTTTCAATGTGCTTTGATCACATTCAACCCCCTCATCCAACTTAGCAGGTCCACCCCTTCCTTTTCTACCCACTAAGTTTTGTGTCTTTCTTTTCTCTTCTCTTCTCTTCTCTTCTCTTCTCTTCTTTTCTTTTCTTTTCTTTTTACCCTTCAAGACCCATTTGCATTGCCAAATATTCCTGGTTGTATGATCTTCCAGTGGAGAGTTACCATTTACCAAGGACTACATTCTTAGAGAAAACTCTCTCTCCCTTCCCAGAAGCTGACAATTGTCAATAGCTCCAAGGCTAGGGGTAGGATGGTGTGCCCAGCTCCCCTATCTCCATGCCGGGATTTGGTCTGGCTAGGACTTACAAAAGTTTCGTGCATGCCATCACACCCCCTGTGAGTTCATATGTGCGGCTGTACTATTGTGTCCAGCAGATAGTGTTTCCTTGGAGTTATCCATTGCCTCTGGCTCTTACACTCTTTCTGCTCCCTCTTCCAAAATGATCCCTGAATTTTGGGTGAGGCTGTTAACAAATCTGTTAACACAAACACACACACACACACACACACACACACACACACACACACACACACAAACCACCACCACCATACCGGTTCTCTTTCTCTAGAAAACCCTACCCCTTGAGTAATACACCAGCTAAATGTAAAATGGTAGCTAAGTAAAATGGAGTCCCTCTCCACGTGGTCAGGCTAATTGTGCCTTGAAGTAATAAAACACAAACAGGTTTTGAGATAAAAGGCAGTTAAGGGGTAGGTGGTGGTAGTGTGTACTTTTAATCCCAGCACTTGGGAGGCAGAGTTGGGGGGAATCTCTGTGAGTTTAAGGCCAGCCTGGTCTATAAAGCAAGTTCTGGGACAGCCAAGGCTACACAGAGAAACCCTGTCTCAACAAGCAAACAAAAAAGACAGTTAATAACGTAGATGCTAAGATAAAATGAGGATTATCAGAACTAATAATACATTGAGTCTTGAGCAAAGCCAAAGTGCCGAGCCTAAGCACCGGAAACCTCCAGCTCTTCTTAAGGCCCCATCTGCGGCCAGACAGAGAGACAGACAGCATGGTTTGTGCTGAGAGTGCAGACAGGAGCTTCCTCGAAGCACTGGCTTATGTGTTGGCATTCTTAGGGTAAAGCCACAAAGGACTGAAGAGAGCTCAAGTGCTTCTGTAGGATAAAGGCGCTCAGAGAGAAGGGAAGAGGCCCATCCCTGAAGGACAGAATCTACGTGGGATTTACAAATGAAAGCCCTGTGACCAGGTCCCAAGACCCTTACCACCTTTCCTTCCCAAGATGAGACAAGCCACTGTGAGCAAGCGACACCTGCCTCCTGGTGTTTCTCCTTCCCTTCACCCATGCCACTTCAAAGCCTGAGAGTCACTGCGCCTTCTACAGCCCATTTCCCAGTAGCCAAAGCCCGGGCCAGTTCTCTTTGACTCTCTAGTGGCTTACCCACTACTGGGCACACGAGCTGTTTGCCCTCCAAGTTCCCCCAGAAGAGCTTGCTGTTGGCCATAGAAACACAAGAATGTGTACCAAAGATCAAGTCACCGAATCAGTTAACAAGTTTAGAACATTATCGTACAATCTTTAGAAGCAGAGCTCGAGATTCCATTCAACCAACATTAAATGCAGAACCCCTTCCTCAGCTAATTTCCCCTCCAGAACAACCTGAGGATTACAGAGGTGCCGATTACTAGTTGTGGTTGTTGTTATGGTTGTTGTTGTTGTCATCATCATAATCATCATCGTCGTCGTTATTTTGTGGTGCTGGGAGTCAAACCCTAAGCCTTGGGCATGTTAGAAAAGTCCCCCTGCCACGGAGCCATCCCGAGCCTCTTGGCTAACATTGCTATCTGCTCTGTACCTCTATTTCCCTGTCTGCAAAGTGAAGATAAGAAAAAAAAAAAAGAGAAAAGATAATACATCTTCTCAGAAACTGGTGTGAATTCTCATTACGGCCCATGACTGACTCATTCCTAATGCAGGAAAAGTGCAAGAACAGAGGGGGAAACCAGCATTAGCTGTGTGCCTATGATCCGTTAACACTTCATACGTTACTTATTCATTTCCTAAGTTGTGGGAAAACACGTTTGATAAGATAATGGAGATAAAATAGTGTCGTGTAGACCCTCAAGGCTCAGATGAAAAGTAGGAGTGGCTATGATGGTTGGTTTTAATTGTCAACTGGACATACTCTAGAACTAATTGGGGAAGGAGGGGCAGTAAAGGATTGCCTAGTTCAGGTTGGCCTGTGGGTGTATCCATGGGGATTATCTCGATTCTTCTAGTTGAGGTGAGAAGACCTACTCCTGTGGACCTAGGCATGCAGAGCCCTGTGAACTATGGGCAAGGCTTAGAATGAGTTTGAGGGGCAGCCAGAAGCCACTAGAGAGCCTTGGTGGGGATGATGTAATCACTATGGTAGAATGTGGAGTACCAATTTGAAGGAAACTGGAAGGGAGGCTTAAAGAGCTCTGGGCTTATGAGCCTCGATATTAAGTGCTGGGACTTGAGATCAAAGGAAGGGGAAGAGTTTTCAGTGGAGAAGTGGGAGACCCTCACAAGGAAATGGGTATAGAAGATAAGAAAGAAGCGGCACAGTGGCAGTGGTGCACGCCTTTAATCCCAGCACTCGGGAGGCAGATCTCTGTGAGTTCGAGGCCAGCCTGGGTTACAGAGCGAGATCCAGGAAAAAGGCACAAAGCTACACAGAGAAACCCTGTCTCAAAAAAAAAAAAAAAAAGAAAAGAAAGAAGTGGCATGAGGCACTCTGAAGCCTCTGGTTTCCGACAGGATAGTGGAGCCATTTACACTGAATTACTTGTAGGATCAGGATCTTCACAGTTCTAGAAATCTCCCACGAAGTTCTCTTAGTGAAGCCTGGCTGGAAAAGAGCATCTAGAGAGGTAGTTTATAGAATCAAGATTCAATTTCATGGCTACTGAGTTTACTATCCTGTGGAGATAGCTTGCCCTGTTCAAATCTTGTCACTTACTGCCTACGTCACTACCGGTCTTAGGTAAGGTTTCTATCGCTGTCATAAAACACCCATGACCAAAAGTAATTTGAGCAGGAAAGGGTTTATTTCATCTCACACACCCCATCACAGTCTATCACTGAGGAAAGTCAGGGCAGGAACCTGGAGATAGAGACAGGAGTTGATGGAGAGGCCATGGAAGAGTGATGCTTATTGGCTTCTTCCTCCTGGCTTGGTCACCCTGCTTCCTTATAGCACTCAGGGCCACCAGCCCAGGGATGGCACCACCCACAGTGAACTGGGCCCTCTCACATCAATCAGCCATCAATCAAGAACATGTACACAGGCTTGCACACAGGCCAATACGTGGAAGTATTTTCTCAGCTGAAAATCTGTCTTCAAAAATGATTCCAGTTTGTGTCAAGTTGACATAAAACGCACCAGCACATTGCCCAAGTGACTTTCCTCATCTACTGAGTTTGGGGCACTTTCAAGCTGCTTTTTATTTTTTATTAAAAAAAAATTTATTCATTTTATATACCAACCACAAATCCCCTTCTCATCCCTTCTCCTGCTCCCCCCAGGATCCCCCCTTGATCCACCCCCCCATCCCTTCCTCCAAAAGGGTAAGTAAGGCTTCCCATGGGGAGTCAGCAAAGCCTGTTACATTCAGATGAGGCAGGACCAAGCCCCTCCCTCCCCTGAATCAAGGGTGAGCAAGGCGTCCCACCACAGGTAATAAGCTCAAAAAAGCCAGCTCATGCACCAGAAATAGCTCCTGATCCCACTGCCAGGGGCCCTTCAAACAGACAAAGCTACACAACTGTCTCCCATATGAAGAGGGCCTAGTCCAGTCCCATGCAGGCTCCACAGCTATTGGTCTAAAGTTTGTGAGTTCCTAAGAGCTTGGATCAGTTTTCTCTGTAGATCTCCCCATCGTGAACTTGACCCACCCCCTTGCTTTATATAATCAAGCTCCTTTTTTTTTTCTTGGTTTTTTTGAGACGGGGTTTCTCTGTGTAGTTTTGGTGCCTGTCCTGGAGCTCACTCTGTAGACCAGGCTGGCCTCGAACTCACAGAGCTTCACCTGGCTCTGCCTCCTGAGTGCTGGGATTAAAGGCATGCACCATTATCGCCAGGCTCAAACTGCTATTTTTAAAGCAGCCCATTGGATAAACTCTACTTGATTCCTCTAAGTCTGAGCTTTTCTTCTACACTTTGTTTGGTAATGTTTTTCTTTTCCTGTTTCCATGTGAGGGTTCCCAACTTTCTCTTCAGAGATACTTTTCTACCAATGACTCCCCCCCAGACACCACTGACTCCGGCCAATCGCACGGACCATGTTTGTGTGGGCTGATGGTTCTCTATGGCTACTTCCACTGTGGAACGCAGTGCAGGATGGTCTTAGCACTGGACTGTCTTCTAGGCAGAACTTAAAATTCCTTGAGAAACCCGACCTTGTCTTAGAAGTTTTATCCACAGATCCCAGAATAATGCCATAATTCCAGGTCAGGGAAAAGATGTTGAATTTAATTGAAGTTAACTAAATTAAAAGAGAAATACCCCTGGGGAACTCGGAGATCTTACCATCTCAGTCTCTTGCTTAATTAGAAGAGCATGGAGATGCAGATACAGCAAAACATACCCAAGGGATATATTTTTAAAAATCACCCTAAAGGGCTATTTAGGCCCAAACTTAACCTTAAACCAGTCATGCCTAACATAACACCTTTCTTATCTGCCTCTCACCTCTGCTTTGCTCTTCCTGAGCAATGTGGGGCCCTTGCTTTTCTGGAGAACAGAGGAAGGGGGCCGGGGAGGAAGAGATACTCCTACCACTTTACAAAACTCCCCCTCAGACCTTAAGTTACAGGCGCTGCATGAGCACGCATGCGCAGGTCAGTTGAGTCCTTCCTCACCACACCGCAGTGCAGAGTTGATCGGAGCCAAAGCCCGCAAATACCTCCCCTGCACAACTTTCGTCATGGGATCCATGGTTTTTCAGATACCCTCAAATGACAGCACCTGATCTTTCGCACGTTAGCGTTTCTAGAGCCTTCCATTTCTGGGAAGTGCATGTGGCACACCACTCGTGCATTTTAAAGGAAAATAGCTTGATGAAGGAAGTGTTTGAATCTCTAAGTGAAAAGTCCAAAAGGTCTTTTCACTCCAGACTCAAGACGAATGGACCAAGCAAGGAGCCATTTGACGTGTACACATAGGAAGCTTTTGAATCCACAACATTTGCATCCAGATCTAATCCAATCAATTCTAACCTCGTCTATCTTCATGAAAGATGATGATGATGATGATGATGATGGTGGTGGTGGTGGTGGTGGTGGTGGTGGTGGTGGTGGTGGTGGTGAAGAGAGCTAACACTCATATGTGCTTACTGCAATATGCCATTCTCTGTTCTAAGCACTTTCTATAAATTAACCTATTTTATTATTAAAAAAAAAAAAACCAAAAGAGGAAGACTCTACCATCATTTTGCAATGAAAGAATGTGAGGCACAGAAAGGTTTAGTAGTTAATCCCAGCTGGAAAAAAGTACAGCCAGAACTCAAACCCAGGTGGTCAGGCTGGACAGTCACACTGTACTTTGAGGCCACTCCCGGGACTCAGGAGCCCATCATCAGACCCATCTGCATTTCCATGGCTGTAACAGGATCCCGATAAGGTCAACCTCAGTGAAGACTGAAGGAGACTGTGTACATAGAACCCTGGATACCAGAGAGGCATCTAGATTAGAGCAGGTGCCTTTAATTTTCAACTTGCACACTCATCGGATTCCCAAGAAAATATAATAAAATTCTGAAGTATCTAACATTCCCAAGAACAGCTAATGTGTAGGCATCCTAAATAAACTAGCAGCATTGATATTTACTTACTTGAGCTTTTCACTGATCTAAAAGTGGGCTTAGTCAGTAAACAATTAGATTGTGGTTTTTGGTACAGAAGTCCAACAACAGAATGGAGGCATGAGTCAAAAGTCATAGTAGCCCAGAGGAGACCAACTCTTCAGAGCTGAATGAGCCACTTTGAAAAGTCCTTGAAATGTCACTAGAGTCATCCAGTAAGAAAGAGGGAAGCTTGGTCTACTGAGGACTTTGCAAAGCTGCCAGGAGTCATGATAACTTTGCCAGGACTAGAAAAGCCCAGGGCCCAAGCAATAGTGGAAATGAAGGGAACCTGGGTAGTTGGGGAGAGGCTGTGGAGAGTACTGACTGTCACTGTAGAATGTGGGACTGATGCTGTGTGCAGTGAAGAGTGGGGGAGAATTTTTGGAAGGAATTAAGGTACTAAGATCTGAGTAATTGCTGCAGCCTTTGATGTGGGCTAAAGTGGGGGTATGGGTATCAGGAAGATGGGTGTGGATGTGGAGAGTACATCCATCCACTGGTTGCTCGCAGATTTCTGTAACAAAAGCTACAATTTATTTAGAAGTGTTGAGACAGCACCCTTCATAAACCGAAACTGCCTTTAGACTGATAATGTTCTAAAAATAGAGCACATTATGTATTAACATATGCACCAAAGCACCCCAATGCATTAAAGTCCTTCGAGATGAGGGCTCAAAGCTGTTTGTCACTGAATGAAAAGTAGAAAATAGGTCTTTACAATTTTTAAGGAAAGTTAAAATGAGCATTTGGGGCAAAACTGCCATGAATGCTTCCAGACACGTAAAGACATATCATTAGCAAGTTTTGTAAATAATTCCACTGGAAAATGGAGTCTGGGCGGATGAAGCACAAGCAGTATACACATATTAAGAAATGCAATGTCTTTAAGAAGGGCCAGCGTTGTTTTCTTTGTGTTTCCTTAAGAGAAGTCGATAGTGAAAACTCTCAATTGAAGCGACAGCAAAAAAAGCAACCCAATATGAGTAAACCGGTAGGTATTCTGTCAAAGTGTCAAGGAACTGCACTTTCGGCTCACATCCCCTACCATATGAAGTGAAAGGATGCTTCAAAAGAGTAGTAGAAAATAGCCAAACACATCCCCACAATGCCAGGCCATCACAGGGAGTGGAAGGGTATAAAACTAATATGATTCTAACACCAATCAGCTATTCTTCCTCCAAAGACCATTTCTTCCAAGTGCCTCCCAAGTTCACCCTCATGAGTGACATGTCTCCCCTTAACTGTCCATCTCTGCTCAGACTGGCCACCCTTGGTAATGATGAAGGTGGACAGCCTTCTAAAGACGCATTTTTAAAAAAATCCCCGTTTGAATATTATGGTAGACATTGTTCCTTCCTCTGATTTAATGGCAGATAGTTTTAAATGAGAACATTGAAAGCTCTCTCTGTAATTTGCCCACTGTGTCCTTTGTAGAATATAAAAATCAAAACCCCAAAGTGACTGTGCTCATACCTGAGGGTCTTTGTCTATGCTAACCGTGTGTTCAGCATTGGTTTGAAAGTTTTACATGTCTTAACTGACCTAATCCTTGTAACTGCTGCAGGAAGCCATAATAATTTGTCTAGGTTTATGCTTCAGGAAACTGAGGCATTAAAAGGGTTATAATTGTCTTTAACACAGTCATGTCCCCAGTAATCTTATGACCTCAGCTAGCCTTACTTCAGAAGTATACTGCAGTGTACTCATGGATCTGTGTTTTAAATTGAGTTCAAGTTTCAAAACGAAAGGAGGTTTGACTCTAAGCACCACAAAACAACAACAACAACAATGACAACCACAGCTAGTAATCCTCAGGTTGTTCTGGAGGGGAAATTAGCTGAGGAAGGGATTCCACGTTTAATGATCGTCGAACTGAATCTCGACCTTTCCCCCTCAAGATTGCTATAAGATTTCATGACCTACAGAAGCGCCGTTAGCGTCTACACCAAGCAAGGCATGGCTTCAGATCTTTGGATGCAAACCACCACTTTTCTCTGCCTTCATGTGTGATAGAAAGACAGATCCGAGGAGGAGGAAGAGGAGGAGGAAGAGGCGGAGGGGCAGCTAGATGTAAGTCAGTTCAGCGGCAAGGTGAAGGTTAGCTTTAATTGCCAATTAGACACATTCTAGAATCACCTGAAACACAGTCTCAAATGGGTGATTGTCTACAGTGGTTTGGCCTGTGGGCATTATCTCCGGAGATTATCTGAAATAAGTAAGACCCAGCCCACTGTGAGCAGCACCATTCCCTAGACAGAGGTTCTTAAAACTGTCTCCGAGTGGAGGAAGTGGGCTGAGCACAAGCTAGTGAGGGTGTGTCCGTTCATTTCTCTCTGCCTTTGCCTGTGGATGTCACGTTGTGACCTGCAGTCTCAGCCCTCCTGCCCACTGTGACTTCCCTGTAACTATGGACTATAGCCTGGGCTAAAACAAACCCCTTCTCCCCTCCTGATGGTTGTCAAGAGTGTTTTGTCACCACAATAGAAATGAAACCGGAACCAGCCCAGGTAGAAGAAACATCCCAAGCAAAACATCCACCACCCCCTGCTGAAATGGCAACTCTTTTCTCACTGTCTGGCTGCTTGGTGCTGTTGATGTACTGCCAGGAGAAGCGGTCTAAGCCAGATGATGCTCGAGGCGTTCAGAACACAGAAAAGAGCATCCACAAGTCCCCTGAAAACCACCATGGGAAGTACCTGTTTTCTTTTTTGATCTTTTAACACAGAGCAGCACACCCTACTTGCAAGTAGAGCTGAGCTGTGACTATTGAAGCTATGGGCCCAGTTTTGCCCATTTCTGTGTAGACAAGTCACTGTGTTTCACTTTGGTTTTTCAAAAGAGAGAGTCTTTAGTGACTTTTCTGGCATTTCCTCTCCAGATTCCAGGGTCCCAGAACCTAGGTCCGATCTGTTTGACCACTTGGTCCACATAGCCAACCACCAACATTCTCTTGGAGTAAGTTTGACAATAGATAATGTATATCGCACCAGAATTCCAGACCAATCTGTATTTTCCCTCATTCTTGCCCTTCCTTGAACTTACAACATGTCACTCACATGGCACAGTTGGACATAGCTAGTGGATTGATATTTTTTATAGATCTGAGCTCACAGTTCATGGGCATGTGTCATTAGACATGAGAAATGTCCTTATCCTATCAGGCCATTAGTTAACGGTGTACAAAGGCGATGTCTTAGTTTTCTTTCCATTGCTACGGTAAACACCATGACCAGAAGCAGCCTGGGGAAGAAAGGGTGTATTTCAGCTTATATGTCCCAGTCACCATGCATCATGAAAGGAAGTCAAGGCAGGGACTCAAGGCAGGAACCTGGAGACAGAGGCTCAAGCGGAAGCCATGGAGGAGTACTGCTTGCTGGTTTGCTCCCTATGGCTTCTTCAGTTTGATTTTTACACAACACAGGCTCATCTGCCCAGGGGTGGTGCCACCCACAGCAGGCTGAGCCCTCCCACATCCATTAGTAATCAAGGAAGTGGCCCCCAGATTTGTCCACAAGCCATTACTATGGAAGCATTTTTCTCATTTGATCTTCCGTCTTCCAAGAAGATTCACCTTGTGACTAGTCGACACAAACCAACCCTTCACAGATGGCTCTCATCCTTTTGGTATCACCGCACTGTCCCTTTGCCCCTCTGCCATCCATAGAGTTCGTCTCTCCCACTCTTGAATATAAACTGGCTTTGCAACTTGCCCTAAAGAACAGAATGAAACAGAGAAACACCTTAAGGCTTCAGAGCCTCAGGCACACACAGTCTTTTGGCTTCTGCTCTCAGACCCCCGCTGCCCTGAAAACATCACATAAGGAAGCATAGGCTAAGCTGTGTGAAGATGAGAGGCCGTGCTCACCAGCAGGGAGAGCCAGCTTCCAGATGTGTAACGGAGGCCCTCCCTCTGGCCTCAGTGGGCTGTCATGACTGCAGCCTGGTGATAGGCCACAGGAGGACCAGCCCAAGTTGCCAAAGCATAACTACATGAGCAAATAACTTAGGCCCTTTTTAAGTGGCTTCTAGCAAGGTTTGTCACAAAGAAACAGCTGGTCAAAAATGCCATTTTGTTGAGATATGTGCCAGTCAGGTTTCTGTCATGATAACAAACACCTGAGATGATGTAAAAAGGGGGAGGTGTGTTTTGGCTGACAGTTTTGGAGGTTCTGGTCCATAGTCATCTGGCCCTATTGACATGGGCTTGTGGTGAGGCAGCCCATCATACCAGTGTGTGTGCAGGGTTAAAACCAATCATCTTCTGGTTAGAAAGTAGAAAAAAAACCCGCTAGTCCCTTCAGAGACATGATGGCAATAACCTAAAGATCTCCAAACGAGGCTCTACCTCTGAGATTTTGCTACCTCTCAATAGCAGCAAGTTGGGGTGAAAGCCTGTAACATATGGCCTTTGGGGGTTAAAGTCTGAACAATATAGCAAGGTAAGGAAGTTATGTATCATTCCATGATATAGACATGCTTTCTTAACCATCATAATTAGAGTCTTTATGTCTACCTACCCTTCCATTACTAATACTGCTACCTCTATTACTGCTGCTCCTAGGATACAAAATATTTGCATGTGCACACATAGACACATACATACACAACATGTACACACACATATATACAAACTTATACACACACATACATACATACACAACATATACATATGCACATACACAACACATACATACACACATATACACACCAACACACACAATATAAACACACACATATTTATACATAACACACACGTACACAACACACATGTCCACAAATAACACACATAAACACATACACACATACATACACAGCACACACACATACACATACATACACATACAACACACACTTATACATACATACACAACAAACACATACATATACACACATACATATGTACACAACATACACACACAACACACACACAAACACATATACACATAGATACACACATACACACACACATACACACACACACCCTCACTTAACTATTTGTACGGTTTGGGAGCTTCTGCTAGTGTCCAGTGTAGCAACAGCTATAGTTCCAGTCTCACGGTCTAATTAGCTCCGTTTCCCCGCACCCAGTCTCATGCCCTACCCTCCTCCAGCCTGTGAAGAGTGACGGGCACTTCCATGGAACCAGGAGCCATTCCCGACTGTCACCTGACCGGCTACACCACCATTTTCTGCTCACTCTCCACATGGAGTGACTGAGTGTTCTAGTTTCATTTAGGTTGCTGTGATAAAACACCCCGAAGTTGGGGGAAGAAAGGGTTTATGTGGCTTATAATATCAGGTTGTAGTCCACATAGCAAGTGGACCAATCCTGCCAGAACATCAGGGTGAGACACTGTCATTAATTAATTAAGTATAAACTGACTCATAATTTTCTCTGAAACCCCATTTTCCTACTTTTGATAAATTACCTATTTGCTTAGATGTGCAAACCAAAAACTCCCCCCTTCTCCTCCCCTACATGTGATGCATGAGAGCATCCAATGGAATCCGTACGTCTATCCATTTTCTATCCTCTATACATAGAAGTACCGTTATATTTATCATTGGCAACTGTACACGGACTTCTGTGAGTCCCCTTACTTAGGAGTGGACGAGTCCGTAGCCTTTTTATTTTTACTGTCCTTTGCTTTTCCTCAGTCCATTCCCATACCACCACCCAAAGGAGACAGACTCTCAGCCGGATAGCTTAAGTTGAGAACTGAAGTGGCATGATTGTGACATGTGGTGGTGCACGTCAATGTGTATAAGTAGGTGTTTGTAAAGGGTGATTCTTGCTTAACGATAAAGTAACCAACTCCTTGTCTGACCCAGGCCTCCACTGTTTTAGAACTAGAAACTGTGAGTGCTAACTCCTAGGAAAACCCATGTCTGGAGAGAAATGTCTAAATGAATGTCTCAGGGAGGCTGAGCTGGGGTTTCTGCTCCACTGAAGCCCCCGCTGGTATAATGTCTTTTCTCTTTGTTTGACAACTAAGTAATGGACTCAGATTAACCGGAAGGAGGTGACGAGCCCAACCATTTCACATATTGTCAATGAAGTCAGGCTGCCCACACTTTCGGAAAAAAAAAAATGACAATCCTTTTCACTTAAAAATATTATCTTTCCTTGGCTTCTAGCCACCATCTTACCCCAGGTTTCCTGTAATTTTCATTTCTTATCTCTTTTGATGTGTGTTCTATCTCTCCTAATGCTGGAATATTCCAAGTTTCTGTGTCTGACCCTATTGTTTGCTCAATCAATAGCCATTAAATGAATGACTTCATCTAGCTGAACAAATTCAGGATCAATTACAAACAGAGCCAGAATCCAAGGCCAGGAAATAAAAGGCTACCCTTATTATTTTTAAAACATTTACTATAAAGAATATTGTCACGTCACTGACTAATCCATCAAGCACAGGAACATTTGAACAAGCACAGGCCTCTTCCTCGCAAATTAGATCATGCAAATGAAAACTGGACCAAGAATAACATCAGAGAAAAATGGGAATATTTATATTTTCTAAAGGCAGAAACCACCCACCCCCCAAAATACACAAGAAAACAATTAAGCCATGAATACCAACCAGAAGAATTATGTGTATGTTTCCTACTGAGGGAATGTGACAAAGGAAACAATGAGATTTTACACTGGTGGAATTCTCACAGGAACAGAAAGCCAGGGAATATGTGTTCCCTCTACACCAAATATATTTGTGCCAGTGTGTAGGTGGACTTTTCTTTCCCTGACGCCAGTCCTAAGTAACCGCACAGAGGCTTATATTAATTACAAATGCTCGACCAATAGCTCAGGCTTGTTACTAGTTAATTCTTACATTTATGTTAACCCACATTTCTTATCTATGCTTTGTTACATGGCTTGGTACCTTTTCTCAGTAGGTCATGCCAGAGCTACAGGGTGAGCTTCATCTTGCTTCTCTCTGCATCTGCTTGAGACTCCTGACTCTGACCTTCTTCTTCCCTTCATTCTCAAACAGTTTGTGATTAATATAAGCATCTGTGTGTTTATTTGGGACCAAGTGGCTGAGGGACACAGGAAAACTTCTGGCTACAAGCTTCTTTATTAAGCCAATCACAGTGTAAAGAAATATTCCACACCAGTGAGTGTCCACTGTAACTCCAGCATTCAGATCTCTTGAGGGCTGTATGTTTTCCTGCCCAGCCAGTCTCAGTTTAAGAGAGTAACAGGTCTTTTGAACTTAAGGAGAGAATTCTTTATTGTTTTTACTATCCTGTCATTCATTTATTAATTTGCTAGGATAACATAACAAATCAAAACTGGGATGCTTAAACTGATTTGTTTGTTCTTTCACAGTCCTGGAGACGGAAAGGCAAGGATCATGTTGCCAGCAGGATTGATTTCTTCAGGAACTTTTTTTTGAGTTAACCATTTTTTTATTGTAAGCTCACAAGGCTTTTCCATTGCATATGCACATCCCTGCCATCTCTCTCATCTGTGAGGATATCTGTACTGTATTAGAGCCCTACCCTATGACATTTATTAAGCTCAATTACCTTCTTAAAAGCTGTCTCTGAATAACAGTCATTTTGTAGAGCAGGGCTCCAACACAGAAATTGAGAGGGGCCACGGCCCATTAAAACACCTCCCACAATTGTTCTATTTCAGAGAATTGCACCACCACTGACTAACTGCCCCTGCTCAACTGGGAAACTTTTCAAGATTCCCTCTGTCCCCGTCCTCCACTAAGCTCATCAATACTCTATCAGTGCTTGGTATTTGAACTTAGAAATGTGAGTTCATATCTATTCACCCCAGGAGAACACCAATGACAGAAACAAAGAAATGATTTCATCCAAGTGCAGATTGGGAAATCAACAAATTTAATGGTAGTTGTTTACAAGAACATGTGCAACTCAAGAGTAGCTATACCATTGAAGAAAAAAGTCTCTCTCAACTACCTAGCAATCCTTAGGAAAAGGTGGGGTCTTACAAACTCCTCCCTACTCTGTGATGAGAAGTTGATGTGCCTAACCTCATACAGTTCCCTTGTGGATAGTCACAAGTGCTGATAGTTCAACCAGACAATGGCCAGGTCATGTTCAAGGGCACTTCACAAGGGTCATCGCTACCAAGCCATGTCTCATCTCCCCTACTGTGGACACACGTCCTCCATCACCCTCTTCTTCTTGCTGGATGATAATGGTCTCTTAACTGGTTTTACTGTTTCCTTTCTTCTTCTACCATAGTAGGTTTTTCAGAAATCCACTAGAATTGTCCCACAAAGTAAATTAGAACCCATCAATTTCCTAACGCAAGTGTTCAGCTGCTTCATCTTCCTGTAGCAGAAAGCTCATGTCTGTGCTACAACATTAAGTACAATGGTCTTTGAGCATCTTCTAGGAGCTTTTGAGAACTGGCTTCCTGTGTTTTTTGTTTGTGTTTCCATTGATGTCACTGCTCAAATATAACTTCCATCATAGTGATGTACCTGACCTCTCTGTTTAAAGTACACCCCAACCCCATTCCTGTACCCTTTTTCATTTTCCCCCAAAGCATTGACGACTGCCTGGAATTATATTGCTTTTGTATTTGGTTATTTGTTTATTGTTAGTCTTCTGCACTAGGCTTTACATTTTATGAAGACATTTTGTTCTCTGTCATACCTCTAGCAGAGAGAACGATCTTATATTCAGAGTCAACGAATACTAACTGGACAAAAATAATTGCATCATTTGTAGCATCCTAATTTGCGAACTTGGTCATACCTCTCCTTTTTCTAAGCTGTGCAATGCCTTCCTGTTGCTCTCTGGGTAAAATCTGAGCATCCAGCATGGCACAAGACCCTCCCACTTCTCAACTTCTCCCCTGACTGCTTCTATTACACAACACAAGATCCATCCCACACTAATCTTTTTACAGCCAGCATGGTGCTCATCCATCTTGGACTCCAGCACAGTAACTACGCAGCCAACACCAAGTGAAGGAATCCCATGAAACAGACTGTGGTGTTCAAAGTCTTGATTTTACATTTTATCTGGTTAGCGTGTTGGTTAAATGATGGCAGTATAGTCAGCAGTATTTAGCTCACAAGTAGTTGTGTGAGCCAAATTAACAAATATTCACATGACACCCATCATGTGCATGACACTGCCTCAGGTGCTGTGGATATTTAAATGTGTACAATGAACAATGACTCATGTTTGTGGAATGAATGCTCTAGCAAAGGGAAGATCATTCTGGAGCGGTGAGTGCAGTTGAGAAAGTGGAGCCAGAAGGGGCATAGAGTATACCTGGTGTCGTACATGCATATGATATATGTGGAGGTCAGAAATATCCTCACAGAGACAATGACATGGAATGGAGACTCCTAAGGGTTGGGGAGATCTAACGATAGAACATTTCAGACAGAAGGGACAATAAAGTCTCTGAGGTAAGAAATAGTATCTACAATGTTCATACAATGGCCATAGTCTAGGTCATACAGTGACTTCCCCCAAATCCAGATGGGGCTGGAGAAATGGCTAAATGGTTCAGAGAACTTGCTGCTCTTCCAAATGACCCAAATTAGGTCCCCAGCACCCATGTCAGGTAGTTTACAGCTGACTGGGACTCCAGCTCCAAGGCATCTGATGTCCTCTCCTGGCTTTCCCAGTCACCTGCGCGCACGCGCGCGCGCGCGCGCGCGCACACACACACACACACACACACACACACACACGTCATACATTTACATGGGCACACACATGCATTCACATACTTAAAAATAAACATTTAAAAAGTTATTTTTATTTTAAAAATCTAGAAAGGCTCATATCATATACTCTATGCTCCTGATCACCAATGGATTAAATTGATATCAATTTAATGATAAAAATGAATAATAGAAAATACCTGTAAATAATTTTTAATCATCTGGAAATGAGATAACATACTTCTAAGCAAGCTGTGAATCAATAAAAGAAGAAATCAAAAGGGAACTTAGGAAGTATTTTGAGTGAGTTGAAACTGAAAATACATACAAAATCCCCGACATTTATAGAGCTGCAGCATTCACATTACAAAACAAGAAAGGGGGGAGGGAGCGGGCACAATAGATGCTATAGAAAGATGTTAACCTCACCGTAGAGAACTGGATTTTTAATCTGAGGTGGATAATGGGAAATCACGGCAGGATTTTGAGCAGGGGGGGGGGGCGGGGGGTAGCATCCTTTGTGTTTTAATAATCTACTTTGTTAAAAGCATGTTAGGGCATTAGATTAGAAATGAGATAGGACAAACAGTAGTGGAAATGTAAGTATTCTATAAATGTTGAATAATTCACATCAGTGTTATAATAGGGGGCTCTAAGGGAAATGTAGAGAAGCCCACTTGAAGCAGAGTGGAGCTGTTCCCCTCCTTATTTTAATCCACCTCTCAGTTTTATTTCAAAAAGCAAAAGAGTAGAACTTTAATGTAATGTGTTTGGTCCTGGTTGACTGTAGTGCTTCAAATACACACTATCTGTCTCATTTCAAAGCACGGTCTCCTCACTGATGTTATGGAGCTGCCTTGTAGAACTTATGAAGGGTAATCCAGGAGCTCTGCCTTAGCAGAGCCAAAACTATTGGAAATGATGTTTGTCCACAATTTACAGGGACTGGAACCTTCTAGAAATGGAGAACTAGAAAAGCTGAGAAAAACAGATACGATACAGCGCAAGGTAAGCAGACCTCAGCACCTGGGGCTGTGTCCACAGACAAGGTTACTGATGTAACAAGTACAGGAAGGGCTTTTAGTAAGGTCAGCATGGGGTGGCCATTTGTACTGAGAGCTTTGAAAGATGTCTGTAATCCAACACATGCCCAAGTTGATGCTTGGGGTCATAATGATGACAACTCTGCCCTTTCCTCCTCCTCCCTATCCTTCTTTTTAGCAGCATTGAAGGCAGAACCTAGTGCCACTGACAAGTTAGACAAGTGCCCTACCCCTGATCTGAACCCCCAGCCCTAATTCACTTTAACAGAACAAGACAACATTAAGGTCCCTTAGCAGGCACACAGGGAAGAGTTTGGGGTGGAAGTGAATACCATGTAAAGAATCGTCAACCTCGTCCACACACAGAGTCAATTCTGCTGACATGTAAATGTTTTTCACAGGTAGACTCTGCAGTTTCTGTTTATCACCCAACCCTTCCACTTGGGAAAGCCCAGTTTGTTGGTGACATTTCCGATCTGGTCACCAAGTCACCTACCAGCTGCGGCGTGCTTTAAAATGATGCTTTGCCAAGATGATCATCATTTTGGAAACTGTGTGTGTTTATGGGTATTGAAACAAAGGTGTTGAACCAAGTAATCCGCACATGTCATCTTGAAATCAGCAGAGGAAATTGCTGCCTACAACACACGTACAGCATAGGCAGAGCCAGCTTTTAGTGTTGCTGAGTTTTGCCAGATTCTTTGGAATTGGGTATGGTTGGAATATTTGAAATAAATAAAAATTTCTGGAAGTTTTTGTGTCAATATTTCCCCTACAGACATGTTTGTAATGTATATTTGGTTTCTTTTATTCAAATATACATTTCTGCAGTAGACAACCGTTGAGGTCTACCTGGGTGCTTATATCTATGACAACTGCTTGACACTCAAACCTTTACAACTGTGTGAAATTTAAATCCCTGAGCTCAGGGATTTAAATCATTATGGGAAGGTGTGGGAGCATTTGCAAGGAGCTGTGATGCAGAGATAAGCAGCTGATCAGAGAAAAAAACAAGAGACATGGAATTAAAGATTTGGAACTGACTGACAGGGATTTGAAACACTAGGCAGTACATTTCAGTTGGTAGAGTACATTCCTAGCATGCTTAAAACTCTGGGTTTGATGCCCAGCAGTATATAAAAAGGAGTAGGGTAGCACACACCTATAATCCCAGCGCTTGGGAATCGAAGGCAGGAGGATGTCTGTGGTCATCCTTCACCTCTTAGTGAGCTGAACGCTATCCTGAACTCTATGAGATCTTGTCTCAAAAACAACTGAAAATTTAAATTACAAAGCTAAAATCAAAGATCAACTGGGAAAGCTGTGTATGGGGGGGGACCTCAATGGACTGGAAAGATGTCTTACGTGGCATTTCCAGAAGAAAGGGAATGAGGCTTTCAGGAGTAAAGGCCAATGAAAACTTGTTGACTGTACTGAAGACGTCTTCTGCCTCTGGTACCCAGTGTCTAGTATCTAGCCAGTGATTAACCTCAGTTTTTTCCTTGTTGTTGGAAATGCTGTGATCATTTTATGCTTATGAAAATATGATGGTGATGATGCCAACATAGGCTTCTCTTCCTTTGCCATTTTTACTAGACAGACTCTCACTGTATTGCTTTGGGTGGCTTCATATTCAATCCTCCTGCCTCGCCTTCCTGAGTACAGACATTACAGATCTGCACCCTCACACAAAGCTTACAAAAAAGTATTTTGGAGAAGAATGAAACTTGTTTAATGTGTTCAAGCAGATACACCCACCAGTTATTTACTGTGCTAATCATTTCTCAACCCTCGGTGTGCTCTGAAAATGCACCATCATATATCAGCAGCTTTAGCCCAGAAGAGTAAACTTTTTCCTTTGACTATTATGAGTATAACTTCTTCTAGAATGAATTTACACGTTCAGAATGACTCTAGTCAAAATTCTAGTGACATTACCCTGACACATGCACACAACAAAGCTCCTCTAAAATAAGTCAGAAAAGTATTAAGCAACACACCCATACTAAAACTGGAAGAAAAAGAAAAATAAGAAAAAGTAATCGAAGAAAACAAAACTATTACAAAGATAAAAGTGTGATTAATGCTATCAGACACAATACATTCCCATGTGTTCTGTTGCTTCTGAAATGAAAAAAAAATGATAGTAAGCTACAAATGAACTAAAAATGTCAAGACATGTTAAAAATAGCACACCATGCTAATAAAGGATGTATTACTCAATGAGAAACTGACGCTTGTGCTGTCTAAGGAGGTAGTGAGCAGTTTAAGAAAAATTAGTTCAGAGCCTCATTTTACTTTTTATTTTAAAATATATCTTAGATAATTAAGGAAATATGAAAACTTAAAAAGAATCACAGAGAAATTAGTAAAAGAAAAAAAAGAAAGAAAGTGAAATCAATATTTACCAAAACTCTTGAAGTAAATTGTTTACTAAATTTGAGAATAATGAAAGGTCTAAGGAAGGTCAGTGAGAGATTAAACCAGACACAGTTTTAAAACTTATCACATAAACTTTACACAAGCATCAGATTGTGAAAATGCCCACAAAAACACTAAAAATGTACATTTTATTGTATTATGAACTTTTATAAGTTGTCAAAAACTCTGTAATAAAAACACAATGTTAATATAGAAGAAAATAAAATATTTATTGATTTTATCATTAATGAATACACATGAGAATCCTGTATCCATTATAATGGACACAAAGCACCACCAAGATGCAATCTGTTTGCTATTGTACATTGCATTTTTCTAATTGATAATATTAATTGTACATGTAAAGATGACATAGGATGGTTTGTGTGATCAGGCTGCTAGTATCTTTGTCTTCTTATTTTCTTAAATTTTTTTAAGATCCTTAATGACAAGTATTACCTTTAGGATTGGAAATTTTAAAGGGACAGCACATACCTATACCAATTAAGAAAAAAATATCTTCCCTGACTGGGGTGAGTGTTCGATAGGACACACTGAGTACATATCAGCCCTTCCAACAATCATTGTTAAATTTTCTGCTTGGATTAAAGGGAGAGCCAGGTGGATTTCTGTGAGTTCGAGGCCAGCCTGGTCTACAGAGCAAGATCTAGGACAGGCACCAAAACTACACGGAGAAACCTTGTCTCAAAAATCAAAAAAAAAAAAAAAAAAAAAAAAAAAAAAAAAAAAAGATTCTGCGTGGAGACTGCAGCGTCTCACTGAAGAAGATACCTTCCTTCTTGCAGCATCTGCTGAGACTCTGGGATGGAGAAATACTATCTTTTGTCAATTTAAAATGATAAGCAAAAAATAGGTTTGGGGGACTGGAAGGCAGTTCGGTCTGTAAAGTATTTGCTGTGCAAGCGTGGAGACCTGAGTTCAGATACCCGGTACACCAAAGTCGAGCACAGCAAGGTGTGTTTATAACTGGAGATGGTACGGAGATAGGTATCCTTGGAGCACGTTAGGGGGCTAGCCTACCCGAATAAGTGAGATCCAGCCTCAAAAATAAAGTGAAAAACAACCGAGGAAGACAGCCAACCAACACACACACACACACACGCACACACACACACACACACACACACACACACACACACACACACGGAAGAAGTTTGACTCACAGAAAAGCGCATCTAGAGCATGTATATCAAGCAGAGAGACTGCTACAGGGTTTCCCAGGCAGAACACCTGAAGTAGCGGCTGTTTAGTTCCTAGGAATTTTCCTGGAGCTAGACTGTGTGTAAAAAACGGATCGCAGAACATCTTATCGTCTAGCTTCTTTTGTTTTTTTGTTTTGTTTTTTGTTTTGTTTTGTTTTGTTTTGTTTAAGGAAAGGAAGCAATGGAGGTGTCTGGATCCCTCCCCCATTTTACCTTTATTTTATTTAATTTTTTATTGTTTATTTTACATACCAACCACAGATTCCCTCTCTCATCCCTCCTTCTGCTCCCCTCCTTCCATTCCTCATCCCCTCCGTGATCAAGGTCCATCCCTGGTGCATGAGCTGGCTTTCTGGATCCCATTACCTATGGTTAGACACTTTGCCCACCCTTGATGCAGCAGGGAGAGGCTTGGTCCTGCCTCAACTGAATGTATCAGGGATTTATTTCGATGCAGTTGTAACACACGTACAGTAACCCCATCACTACATGTTTGGTCTGCAGAGGCAGCAACAGGTGTGGAGGTGTGGCCTACAGGGGGCTCCGCCGCTCACTGAAATCTGAGTGGACACGTAAGGGAGGAATCCTAAGCATGATAATGCAGATTGGACGAAAGGTTTGGGAAGAGGCAGCCACGGAGGGTAACCGCAAACGTCACGTGCCATCTCTTTCCTTACTCTGAAAGCTGTCGCTGGCTTTCCCTCTGTCCTTCTGCTGTATATAAAACAAGACATGAAATTAAGGGCTTTCTTTTAAAATTAGTTCGTAAAATCATTGAGCCAATCACGTGCAGAAATTCGTATGTCTCCCTTTGAAAGATCCATTTCCGGGTTGCTAAGAGTCACTGCCTTATGGAGACGTTTTGGAGAATGTGTAGCTCCCCAGGATCAGATAACTGATTCCGATTACAAATAAGTCAGGAATATGGAGTGAGGAAAGCCAATCTCTGGGATACCTATTGCAGCATCTAAAACAGTCCTATAAAACTGAAGCAAGCTTCCCTGTCTGAGTCCTACCCAACAATCGGACATAAAGAAGGCTGTGGGGGGAGGGTCTTTGCGACCACATGCTGTGGGGATGTCCAGTTCAGGATTCTAGATGGCATACTGCATTATAGGAAGTGAGGACAGGACACTCAAGTGTTTGTATTTTGCCTTCCTTTTTCCTCCCCTCCCGGAGGCTGGAAACATGCTTGAGGAATGATGGAAATGTAGACTAAAGGTGGGACCCAGGATTTGCCTAGCATGCCTGAAGCCCTGCACTCCATCCCCAGCATCATGCGAACATCATATAAATCGGGTGTGGTGGTACACACTTCTAATCCCAACACTTTGGAGGTGGAGGCAGGAAGACGCAAAGTTCTAGGACGTTCAAGGCCAAGACTGGATTATAGGAGACTCTATTAAAAAGAAGATGGAAACTAATTTGAACTTAGTTGTAAGAGGGCTGATCGTTTTCTATTATTAAGTGGCATGGTCCAAGATAAAGAAAACCATTTAATGGTTTTCATTTATAGACTAGCAATAGACAGTAAGGGAAAAATGCAAAAATGTAGAAATAGCCTTGTGCTGGCTAATCCTGATGGTCAGCTTGGTACATCTGGGAAGAAGGAAGCTCGGCTGAGGAATTGCCTCCATCCGATTCGCCTGTGGGCATCATGTCTGTAAGGCATTTTCTTGATGGCTAATTGATGTTGACGGGCCCAGCCCATTGTGGGTGGTGCCATGCCTAGGCAGGTGGGCCAGAGATGTATAAGAAAGGTAGCTAGCAGACTGTGAGCCTGGAAGCGAGCCAGTAAGCAGCATTCCATTGATGTCTCTCCTGTTTCTGCTCCAGGCTCAATGCTGGGCTGTCAGCTGGAATAAGCCTTTTCCTCCCAAAATTGGTTTTGGTTGGCACTTAGCCCTGCAACTGGAAGCAAACTAGGAGGACCTATCCCACCAAAACAATACCAAGAGTGGCAAAGCCTACAAGATGATTAAATAGAAAGACCCTTTATAAAACCGTCAGCCCTCCGCAAAATCAAGAAATAGTTAATGAGAATCATATTCCCATTCTAATGTCTTGTTTTTAAACCATCTAAAAGTTATGAAAGGATTAACGTGAAAACAAATGGGGGATAAGGCCTCCAAAGCTTTATAAAGACTAAGATTGAGTAGGATGGAGTGTGGGCACCTGAGACGGGACAGTTACATAGTTAACAGAACTATGTTCAGAGTAGTAGGGATCTTACCAATAGAATGGGCAAAGCAGTGGCACTCAGAAAATATTCAGTTTCTTAGGACTACATGATAGACCAAAATATTAATCATTTTAACCTATCCTGGGGAAAATTTGGATGAGTTAGTAAAAGGTATAATTGTAGATCCACATGGATGGTAAAGTTTAATAGTTACCTCACAAATAATATATAAAAGTTTCAAATACACTCAGTATATGTGGTGTGTGTGTGTGTGTGTGTGTGTGTGTGTGTGTGTCTACAGAACTTGGTTCCTTTCACTTGTAGCTTAGCACACTTTTCATCAGTTTATACAGATTCCTCTCACTATTGCCTCATTGTAGCTAGCGTTTTCCTGCCTGGCCCACAGTCAGGACAAATCTCTATCACCTGCCAGTCCCACAGCCTCAGACCCAACCAAGTAAACACAGAGACTTATATTGGTTACAAACTGTATGGCCGTGGCAGGCTTCTTGCTAACTGTTCTTACAGCTTAAATTAATCCATTTCCATTAATCTATACCTTGCCACGTGGCTCGTGGCTTACCGGAATCTTCATATGCTGTTTGTCATCGTGGTGGCTGGCAGTGTCTCTCTCTTACTCAGCCTTCCACTTCCCAGCTTTATTCTCCTCCTTGTCCCGCCTACACTTCCTGCCTAGCCAATGGCCAATCAGTGTTTTATTTATTGACTAATTAGCAACACATTTGCCATACAGAACATCCCACAGCACCTCATCACTTGTGAATGTAATGATTTCTTTCCTTTCCCTCCCTCCCCCCTCAGCACCAGGAATTGATCCCAGAGAACAGTTTCCCTCTGTCTTCTGAAGCATTGGTGATTCCAATCACAAATTTTGTGTGAGTGCATGTGTGTGCACGTGCATATGGTGGGCAGAAGACAGCCTCAGGCATCATTCATTCCTCGGCTACCTTCTTGTTTGAGGCAGTGTCTCTGGTTGGCCTGGAGACATTAAATAGGCTAGGTTAGCTGGCCAGACAACTGGGATGCTCTGTCTCAATCTCCCATCCCACCATCACAGTGGTTACAGCACACACCACTGCTGTGGATATTGCTCTGTATAAATAAAACATTGATTGGCCGGTAGCCAGACAGGAAGTATAGGCGGGACTAACAGGAGAATTGAGGGAACAGGAAGACAGAGGGAGGAACTGCCTGGAGCCGCCAGGACAAGCAAGATGCAAGGTACCAGTAAGCCATGAGCCACGTGGCAAAGTATAGATTAATAGAAATGGGCTAAATATAAGAGTAAGAGCTAGACAATGATAGGCCTGAGCTAATGGACAAGCATTTTAAATAATGTAAGTGTCTGTGTGTTTATTTTATAAGTGGGCTCCAGGACTGGCGGGACTTGGTGGGACCCAGAGAGAAAAGCTCTCCAGCTACATACCACCATGCCCAGCTTTCTACACAAGTGCTAGGAATTAAACTCATGTTGCTACACTTTCTTCCTGTCTTTGTTTGTTTGTTTTTCAAGACAGGGTTTCTCTGGGTAACAGCCATGGCTGTGCTGGAACTCTCTCTGTAGACCAGGCTGGCCTCAACTCACAGAGGTTCACCTGCCTCTGCCTCCCATGTGCTGAGATTAAAAGTGTGTGCCAACACACCTGACATGTTGTCACACTTATGAAGCAAGTGTGTTTTACCAACTCTGCCATCTCCTCAGCTCACTAATTTCTTTTTGATGAACATCTAGATGCCTCGGGTCTAGGTTTGGTAAAGTTATAGTCACAGGAGAGCAATGTCAGGCTGAAAAGATTCAAGTTTTAAAATACTAGTAGGAATCACTAAATTCTTGACATAAAATTCCAAAAGAGATTACTCACATGTTTCTTTGTAGATGGGATTTTTCTTTCGGTTAATTCATGGATGGCTTCATTTACCCACCCCCTACACTCACTCCTATAGTGTTAGGACAAGCATCCATAAGGCATTTTCTTTGCTCATAAATGAACTGAAGACTGAGTAAGGATTTATAAGAATAGTAGAGACAGTACAGAAGTTTTTAGCCTTCAGATTTGGGGGAGAAAGTAGGAAAAATACAACCATATAAGTACCAAATTAGATAGCAAAACTTACTACATATGCTTGAAGAATAGGAGATAAAATGAATGAAAAATTTCTTGAAATACAGAATTTGGCTATTTTCTCCAGCCATAGTAATCCAAATTGATTGAGATTCTAGACCTGTGTGAGCTAACATTTATGGCTATTATTGTTAATGATAACCTCCATGATAACTGTCTGAAACATGTTCTTCTACGCCATTACAAAAGTTAGTATACTGTGTGACCTTGGGATGAGGCTCCAAAAATTCAAAGAAGGGATGGAGCCGACACACCTCAACCAAGTCCTGTGTGATGGGTGCTTTGAGCATACTCTTTACTGTCTCATTGGCTTCTGGCATGGCTTTGGAAGGAAGATATTTTGCCAACAATTCTCTACCCTGTGCTGGATCCTTAGAACCCACGTGGTGGAAGGAGAGAATCGTTTATACAGGTTGTTCAATGACCTCCACACATGGACCATGGTGTGTGTGTGTGTGTGTGTGTGTGTGTGTGTGTGTGTGTGTGTGTACACACTCACACACTGGTTTACAGTGTTTAACTGTAAAAGAAGAAAAGCTAACACATGCGGAGCCCCTACTGTACGCCAAGTGTCAGGTTGAAACATGTGGTACTTTCCCTGTTTATACTTGTTTAATAGTCTATGATTCAGAGATGCCTTCTAGTGTGCTACTATATATAGTAGGAAGTAATAAACACAAAATGGAGTCCTGGGATGCATTTGTGAAGGTTAAAAGTTCTCAGGCTATAGAGGCTATTAGTACCTGAGGGTAGGCCATAGTTGACAGAAGCCACCTCGCCAGCGTGTGCCTAGGAAGTTATGTTACCACTAACACAACTATAGACTGCCCCCATCTCTCCCCATTGCCCACCTCTCCGCAGTAGCAGTGGCTGACTCATAAGGAACACAAAAGACCAGTCTGCCTCAAGTGATGACAGTGTTACTGTGCCACACTAGTGCCATAGTCCCTACACTTTACCTGAGCCCATCTGTCTGAACAGCAATCTACCCTTTCCTGTTTTACTTCCTTCTCACTGATGCAGGTTTTGCTGAGGAACACTCGCTCAGGAAGTCACTTGACATCAATCTTCGCTTCTGGAGGACCTTGTTACCCCAGGCAAAGGGGATTTGGTATGCTGACCATATTTCTACTACGCCTAACAATTTCTAATCTTCACAAATAACCCTGGCAATAACTCTTCAAGTAACTGTTGCAATTTGACCAACGGGCAAATTAAGATCGATGCAACGAGTGAGATTCAGCAAGGAGGCAAATTCCAGAAAGAGCATTTAGTCCCTCAAAAGTAGCTATCCAGGGCTTCTCTCCACACAGGGAGACCTTGACTACCCAACTTCAGCATCATCCGTTCTAACTTACCTCACATCTGCAAACATCATACCTACCCTACAGAGATCCACTTTCTCATGATAGACACTGCCACCCAATGTTCCAGAACATTCCAAAATAGTTGGGACACAAAAGTGTCCCCACATTATATACCCAAACCTTAACACTGGATCAGAATTGACCAAAGGGAAGAAAATTAATTACACAGAGGTAAATTTCTAGCATTTCGAACATGGTATGTGATACTCCACTGGCTGGCTGCCACCAATGAAATGATCTCCTCGACTACAGGGGAATCACTAAATCTCAACTTTTGCTATGATTTAACTTTAAACATGCTAGTCTCATGTGTTGACGACTTGGTTCCCAGCCGATAACAGTTGACAAGTGGCAGAATCTGAGAAAGTGGACTCCAGTTGGAGGAAGCATGGCACGGGGGGGGGGGGGGGGGGGGGGGCGCGCATGCCTTTGAGTGAGTGTATTGGGACCCTAGTCCCTGGACACCACCCCGTCTTCCTGCCTCCCTGCCTCTCTCTCTCTGTTTCTCTCTCTCTCTCTCCCCTCTTCTCTCCCTTCCTCTCTCCCATTCATCCTCCCTTTCTCCTTCTCTTTCGGCCACCATAAAAAGAGCATTCTTAGCTCTGGATGTGTTCCCTGCCCATGTCATTTCACCTCGCCTCAGGCCCACAATGATGGAGCCCAAACATGACGTAAGAAGCCTCTGAAACCAGCATCGGAAATAGCCCACCCCCTGAAGTTATCTCAAATCTTCTGTCACAGCAACAGGCAGCGTAAAACTGCTATCTAATCAGGTCTTCCGGCTTGAACTCCACACCTCTAAAGAAATCACTGCCTTTGACTCTCAATGGGTGTCTTGGAACACTGTGGTCTGAAACAAAACAAAATGTAGTAATTGGAAGAAACGGCACCCGTGGAACAGATAGGGCATCTTTACAGGTAATCTACCACTCTCTAGTAGGACATCTTTAGAGATAATCTACCACTCGCTCCCAGCCCACCCTCAGAGCTGACTTTCAAGGCTGACTTTCCACTGGTTTGCGGAAGGCTCTCAACTGTAGCAGAATACTGAAACAATGACTTGATGATAACTTCTTTCCAACATCCCCCACCGCACTACATTCACCAGGTAAGCAACATTATCTTTAGTTCCCTGGATGTCTCCAAGTGTCGTATCCTTTTGACTCTGCCTATTGCCCCTTTAATCCTAGAACATATGTATCTTTCTCCTTCGGACTTAGCTTCTTGAAGGTGTCACAGTGAAGCAGGGTGATCACAAGGGCCAGTAATTACACTGTCACATAGATATCACTTTTTCTTCCAGGGCTAGATAGCAGACAGGGATGAGCTGTGACATCCGTCTAAGAGACATGAGATTGATCACTACAGGTTTTTCAAGCTGAAAATGAAGAGGGAGAAATGGCGTGGCAGGTAAATGCACACGGGGCGTATGACAGCATGACGTGTCAATAAATCACGAAACAGCTGTAAGTGATTTACAGCTGCAGATGAATCTGGAAATAGTCCAATCCTCGGGGCCAATATCATCGTCATAACCTGTTTTTCCCACAGGTCTCAAATCTAATTTGTTTTCAAAAAGTGCTTGACAGGGTTTCAAATAATCAATATTAAAAGATTGAGTCATGAAGCCGTGTTATTGATGTTTAACAGATTCCAGGGATCTCAGTCCACCATGATGCCAGCACTCCCTGGATCAGAACCATCCTAAATGTTTCTTGAAAGGACAAAATCAACTTAGTCATAAGGGAATCTGCATCAGTAATAATGCCCCTCAGTGATCTAGACTCATGCCGAAATTGAGAATAATGGCCTCCTGCCTAGCAACACAGACTGGAGAGCTGGGAGCTTGGGAAATGGTATTCTAATCTAGTAAAAACTTGATGGCTTTTTCTCCTCTTCTTTGGCTTTTTTTCTTCTTCCTTTTTTTTCAGATCAGCAGCAACAGGGGTACAGCCCTGAGATAACCAGGAAGGACACCCCTTTCTCGAGCACATACCAGAAAAAGATGTCTCCGTTTCTACACTCTCTGTTCCTATCCCCAGGGCAAGTGAGCTGAAATAGTGCCTACCTAGGGTGAAGCAGAAACCCCAGAGGAGCCGAGCTGTAGGTCAGGCCGGGAAGCCCAGTCATCCTCCACTCCTCCAGGAAGGGTGGTTTTGTGTGACTGCCAACTCTTTCTATTTTTACTTCTTTTCCATAAAAAAATAATTTTTGTGTGTGTGTGTGTGTGTGAATTTCCACAATAAGGAAGAACAAGAAAGAACAAGGAAGATAAGGAAGGACACTGGGGAATGAAGGACGTGACTCCGGAGCCTGATGGGGTGTGGGTAGGAATTTCTCCCCTGTCCTTTGTCCTCGGTGTTCTTATCGCTCTCGCTTCAGGGTCTCACGTGCTTTACAGCGCTGGTTTTGAAAGCGAGCCATAGACATTTCTCAGAAATCGGAGAGCCAAACCCACAGACATCTTTTACTATCCCTTATTTAACTTGAACAGCCTATGAACTTGGTTTACGGCGTGAGTTTCTCCGTGTGACTGCAGTGAAAGAGCGTACAGCTCGCGTGGGCTGTGCACATGCTTTTGATTTCAGGAGTGACCGTTCTTCTGGAAGTGACAGTCCTAACCCTCTGTCGTCTTTATTGCCCGACTTTAGACCTCCACGCTTTTTTTATACAGCGGGGTTTCTCCTCTCATAAAATAAAGACGGCTTTCTTCCCTGCAGTGTTCATGTGGTGGCAAATAGAAGAAAAGCCAGTCAGTCCAACTCAGAGATAAATACTGCTTATCGAGCGTTATAACCACACAGCAGAGGAGTCTGCTTGAGACTGTGGTTTTAGGGTTCAGGCTATTTGAATTCCACTTGCTTAGCTGACTAATCTACCTCTTTGATAACACCGGTTAGAGTTTCCTCCATATAGAGAGGCAAAACGATAATAGCTCATTAATGTGTTTATAACTTCTTTGAAGGTCTCTCTGGCTGCTGTGTAGAGACCAGACTGGGAAGGAGAAGACCATCAGTGAGGGAGACCAGTGAGGCAGCTGGTACATAAGCCACGTACAGATATGAGGCAAAACTTGACTTGAGAGGGAAGCTCATTTGTACAAGGTATGGAAGGAAACATGTGTTGTACTGGTACCAGCCTTATCTCCTCTTTTCCCACTCCACCAAAAGGGAAATCATTCAGCACAAACCCTAAACCAGCACCACCTTATTCTCCTTCAATTCTAGCTTAGGCCACATGACAGGGCATCGCTTAGGTAAAGCACTTGGTTCTTGGTCTTTGTTTCCTGATCTTGAAAACGGAGTGAATACTGGCACCTGCCCCGTTGAATTGTCCTGAAAAACAGAAGATGTGGATGTGCAGTGTTCAGAGTAGTTCCTTCCTGGAAGTAAGTAAGCATTACCTACTTTTTTGCCGACCACATCAAGGATGCGAACAAGACAATGTGGCTCATGGCCCCTAGGGGACAGCAGAGGAATAATTACAGAAGTGCATCGTGATGGGGCATATGAGTTATCAAAGATGATGTGTTGTCTAAGGAGAAAAAAGGTGAGGAGAAAGCTTCTACCTGGCGTGCAAAATAGAAGCTGAGCTGGGAACTATTGCATATCTTGGTTTGGGGAGTCTTTAGAATAGCCGAAATGGTCGTGTAAACAAAGTCAAGGACATGGTCACTGGAGCTGGGAACTACTGCATATCTTGGTTTGGGGAGTCTTTAGAATAGCCCAAATGGTCGTGTAAACAAAGCCAAGGACATGGTCACTGAGCTGAGAGGAGGGATCCAGGTACAGCTGTGGGGACACACTTCTAAGAAGGTATACTCAGAGGGCCATCCAGTTGACCTTGGCGACTGAGGCTGTGGACTCTGCTTGTCTCCTTGTGACCTGGGCTTTCTCACAGCATGCCCGCTGGGTTACAAGAGTGATGACCAATATGAGGACAAACAGAAACCGCATCCCATTTTGTGGCCCAGCCTCTGACATGTTTGTCACAAACCTGCCAGTTTTGAGGGGTACAGGATATACACCTCACTTATTTTGTGTTTTGTTCATTTTCATCTGTTACAGACCTCATCTTGGTTTTTTTTTTTTTTTCTTTGTTTGGTTTTGTTTCATTGTTTGAGTCAGGCTGGCCTTGAATTTGTTGACTCCCTGCCTCAGCCTCCTAAGTGTCAAGATAGACTATTCCTGACTTTCAGAATATACTATTCCTGACCTGTTGATGGGAGAGTTTAGGGAAAAGATTCTGGAAAAACGTGGCACGGGAAATATTCTGCCAGTTATTTTTAAGACAATCAAGCACCAAGTAATTTCTAAGAAATGTATGCTAGCTTTTATCTTTGATTTTTACACACAAAGCCTAAGTAAGTCTGACTGAAGAACGCACCCCAAGTTCACCCGATCTCACTGTCCCCACTGTTCCTAACAGCAGCCACTGGAGACGCAGCCCGGTGGAGCCTGAATACCACGCAGGGACCTCACCTCCACTGACTGAGTCCACAAGAGAGGATTTCGGGGTGGTCAGTGTGAAGCAAAGTTCAAGTTCATTAAGAAGAGGATGGTGAGAACGTGCCCGAGGGATGAGTGTTGGCTTCTCAGAAGAGGAGGCCATGCTGAAGTGTCTTCACAGTGGTCATTTATATGTTTCTGTGGCTTTCAGAGTTAGAATGCTTGTTTGTTTGTTTGTTTGTTCATTTGTTTTTCAATTTAAACACAAGTTTATTTAGCAAAACAAGGCAAAAAAAACTCAAGGACTCTGGCAATAGAGTAGACTGAGCCTAGCTGAGGGGCACAAGCATACCACTGGGTTCTAGATTTGAGATTTTTCAAACAACGTATTTATGAGGAGAGTAAAGTGAACCTTTTACCCTTATGATCATGTTGGACAGGATCTCCTTTTCAGAATCCCCAGGATTCTTTCAAAAGCCCACAAGGCAGGAATCAAAACCACAATGCAAATGTACTATAATGAAGTCAGGGTCTTTTGAGAATGTAGAGCATCCTTGTGTGTGCATACACGCCTATGTGCTTAGGTGAGTGTATGCAAGCAAGTCTGTGTGTGGCAATGCAGAAGTTCCCTGGGAAAGCACCAGCCTGGGTTTCTGATACAGCAGAAAAACTCAACTGAAGCTTCAAGGATGCTTAACCACATAGAGACATTCTGACCGTCAAGAGACAACTGCCCCAATTCAACTGCAATTATCTCATCTCTGCAGAGTTAGAATGTTCAAAGGATCTGATTTACAACTAGGTTTAAAGGTTATATAATTTTTTAAAAAATTAAGATATGATTTGGTTTGCTCATATATCTTACCTTTTGAAAATATTTTATGTGCATATGAATGTGTGCTACATGTATGCATGTGTACTACATATGTACCTGGCCAGGAGAGGTGGCAGATGCCCTGAAATTGGAGTCACATGGATGTTAACTGCCACACAGATGCAGGGAAATGATGTAGGTCCTCTGCAAGAACAGCAAGCGCTCTTAACCACTGAGCCATCTCTCCTGCCCTTACAACTTGTATCCTAATCAATTTCCTTCTATAAATGAAATGACAAGGTGGCTTAGGAAGGACATTGTTCAGTTTCATGGAGGAGAAAATAATGCTGATAACTTAAAAGCAAGGTCACAGGAGCCCAAGACATTCGCTTTGGGCCTGAAACAGGTTTCAGTAACTGTCAATTCTTTTGTTTGAAATGTTTCTCATAAAAGAGATCATTGTCTCTCTGTAGGCAACTACACAACAGTGATTTTTGTTAGATGGATTGATTTTTTTTCCCATCAGATAGTGAGAAATAAAAATTAGGAGCCAGGATGTGAGGGTCTTTTCTTTCTTCTGTCCCTTCAATTTTCTGTCTTTCTATCTTGTCTCAGTCCCATCTTAGTTCATCCTAACCTGCATCTCCACATGGATTACGTTTCCCCCGCTTCCACCATGAGCCCTACTATGTACACCTTAGCATTAATTATAGAAATTTTGAGAAATACAAATCTGGTTCTATTACTTCCAATCTTAGACCCATTCAATGGTTTCCTGACACCCTGAGGACAAATGCCAAGTCTCTAAATGCAAACCAAATACCCTCCATGTTTGAGGACCTGGTTAACGGTCTCATTTCATCTTAGAGTTTTCTCTGTCTCACAAACACGGCCTTGTCTTTTGCTCGGAACTCTGTGTGCATTTTTGTCCCAGGCCTGCCTCCAATCACTAATCTCTTCATGTCCATGCTGACCCTTTATTCATCTCTCTGCTCAAGCATCACCTTCCTAGACCATCCAGTATAATGACCACACACGCAGACACTTTCTATCCGTTCACACTTCTCAGTGTCCTTCAGTGCTCATGCTGTTGTAAGCCACACTGTGCACCTATGTGATTCTTCTCCATTGACCCATTCTCTAAGAATGTAGGCATTTGGCAGGCAGGACTTGAGTTTTGCTTACTACTCCCTCAATAGGGCTTAGATCCATCCAATAGTTAAGATGAATTTTGAATAAAGGGTGTGGTGGTTTGAATAAGAACGGCCTCCATTGGTTCATATATGTGTGGGGGACTACTTAGGAAGGATTAGGAGGTGTGGCCTTGTTGGAGGAGGTATGTCATAGGGGTGGACTTCATTGTTTCAAAAACTCAGCACCTCCCTTCCTTCCTCTCTCTCCCTCTCTCTCTCCCTCCCTCCCTGCTGTCTGTAGATCAGGAAGTAAAGCTCTTAGCTACTGCTCCAGCACTATGCCTGTCTGCTTTCTGCTACGATGATCATGGACTAACCCTCTAAAACTGTAAGCACGCCCCCAGTTAAATGCCTTCTTTTATAAGAGTTGTTTGGTCGTGGTGTCTCTTCACATAGAAGATGACTAAGACAAGGGGTATAAACAAAAGTAATCTGGCCTTCTAGACTGATGGTTGTGAGGATTGGGGTATATTTTCACTTAACAAAAATATGAGTGCTCTCTGTGAGGTCTGAGCATCTCCTTCCTTGCATAGTGTAGTTCTATGGGCTCTGGTTTGGGTACAGTTGAGGGTTTCCATGGTAGCACTTGATAGGGTTCATTGTTTGAATCTATGGGTTTCCAGTGTTGGGATAAAGTCATGTCTGAACAAGTTTGGTGAGTCGGTGGTAACAGGCCATTAGAGGTCAATTCTAATGAAGGCTTTGCTTTTGAGTGAGTGAGAAGGAAGGAGACTGAGTGGTTGCATGGGATGGCAGAGATGAGGAGGAAGGGAAGGGTAGGATCGCAGTGGCCAAGGGAACACACTGCCACTGTTCTAGCCCTCCCATAGATAATGAACACATTTCCTACATTTGGAGAATTCCCAGTCTCCTTTGCACCTGAGACATCGGGTGGTGACACAGCCCTGAGAGTGATGCCCTGAGCATGTGCCACCTAGAGTCTGCTCTGTTAAGAACGGCAGCAGGGAGATCAAGTGTCCAGAGGGGAGGATGGCCAGGAGCCCAACACCAGCAGTAAGACTGAGCCCAGGGCAGGCTCCAGAGACACGGCCACCAGGGCATTTCTCCGGTGTGGCTCAGAGCACTGAGCCTAGCTGGGGAGCCTCCTGCCTGGGTTCCGGAAGCCTGAAAAATCTTCAGTAAAAAATTACTTTCTTACCATCCCGTATCTCTGCCAGATGCTGCGGAGAACTTAGACAGCTTGCAGCCGGAAGTTCAGTTCTAGCCCCGCTCACCGATCAGGCCTTACAGTTTAGAGGAAGGAGCTAACACAATGGCAGGGATTTTGTGAACAGTTTTGTGATGCTCAGAATTCAAACAGTAGTACTTTGCACTCCAGACAATGAAGTTCCACTTCAAGGAGGATAACTAACCATGCCCATGTTATCCTGGAGCACAGCAGAAGCCAGGCTCTGAGAGGCTCAGCCTTCCAATTAACCACAGTGATTGGAACAGTCCGCCCTTCAGTTTCTTTTCTAACATAATCTGGTAAAGCCTGAGGAAAATTGGTGGCTCTGTTCAGCCATGTCTGGTCAGCAGTATACATGTTTAATTGCCTGAGGCCTTAATAAACGCATCCTTCCATTTCTGTTGTAACATCAGCACTGTGGAGAGCAGCAACTTGGGTTGATCACACAATCAACTCTCTGCCTAGCTTTCTGAGCATTGTACGTGCTCATCCTCCATAGTCTTGGGCTGGAATCTTCATTGGCACTGGAAATTCAAGAGAGTTCTTTAACATCCGTGTGCCTCCTAACACAGGGAACACTAACTTCACAGTGTTAAGAGGGGAGATATTTGAATGACAAGTAGAGAGCCTGAGATCTGTGAGGTATAAAATGCCACCTACTCTGTAAGAGCAGTTTCCTTCCTAGGTACCACATTCAACACGCTAATTAGGTTGCTCTTCATTCCTGCCTCTGACCCAGCCTGATACAGGGGACTGAAGTGTCACATGACCCTGGAAGCTTGAAAGCCATGAGATTTTTTTTTTAAAAAAAAAGCAAATTCAAAAAGACAAAAAAAAATATTAGCAAGGAAATTTCTCAGACAAAAGAAATGCACAAAGTCTTGTCATCCGAGCTTGGCAAGTTATTTATAGGAAGCAAACAGACATCGCACATGAAATCAAACACTCGATACCCTCAAATTCAAAGTGACCATATACCACAACAGAATAATCCTGGTCCATCCTTGTTACCCAGAATAACTGTTACAGCATCACCTACTACCCTTCAGTAGAAGTCCAGGATGGGGCAATTCTGTAGTCTTCTAGACAGAAAGTAAACAGGCTCAAAGAGCATAGAGACAATGATCTAGTCAAGGGGTGAGTTGGAAATCAGACAGTTAGCAAGAACAGAATACATTATACTATAGGTCCAGAGACCTTAGAAATGAAAGTGTTTGTGCCTCAGCCTGGAAATCTTTTCTGGGGTTCCCTTAGTGCTAGAAACTAGATAATATAACGAGATGGAGCCTGCCTGTGTAAGCCAATCAGCTACATTTCAACAGCAAAGGTGGGCGGGACACTTAAAGAGCCAGAGTGGGGAGAGAACTGTGACAGAGAAGGTATTTGCTGCCTTCCAATCCAGATCACAGCAAGGCAAAGTTCAGCACCGGCCTACTGCCATAATCGTTTAACAAATTCATTTCTTAGGTTGGCATCGAAAGTCGTGTGCTCCATCATGGCATCCTCATACATTGTGTCACTCCAGAGAGTTTCCACCTGATCCCCTTCCCCAGCAATCCTTTGATAACAACGTCAACTGTTCCCTCATAAGTAGGCATCAGCCATGAAGAAGGTAACCAGCAAGCTCCTCACTCATCCTCGATTCTCCACAGTTTGTACTGTTGGTTCCCAAAGTCTGTTTCAATTGTTTCCTGTGGTAACTACTGCCTCCAAACACTGGGTTCACAAGTGTCAACCCACCCCCACCCCGCCCCTGCTTCTTCTGCTCCCCAAGACTGGATTGGGATCCCTTCTTTATCCTTCCTATCACCCTCTGCTCATTCTTATGGTTGCATTGATGACATTGGATCGTGACTTCCATCTCTCGACTCTTTCCCTCTTAACTTTGAGGTTTTTGAAGAGACGATCTCTTTGACTCATCTTTATACTCCCATTGCTTAACACAGCTTTTGATTTGATGCATACATGGCTCCCAAGATATAAATCTAAGGCTGCTTAAGTTCTGCATGTGAAATAGCGAGCATTTCCACATGTCTATGTAATCCTCCTGTCAAGTCTAGGTTTTTCTCTAGGTTACTTTTAATGCCTTATACTGTTATTCTTAGGAAAAGGCAAGAAACAATTCTGTGCAGACACATCCCCCCCAGGACATTTTGAATACACATTTGAGTGAATTAATTGATAGGAACCCAAGAACATAATGTTCATAAATACCTGAAAAAGTATTTGAAGAAATTTATTCCACCTAAAGATTCTAGAGTTTTACTAATGTTCTAGCTTCCTTAATAACTAAATAATTAAAATAATTGATCAACCTTACCCATTTTGTACTTTGTACACTAGGATCCTAATTCGTACTTGAATTATATTACTATATTATAGCTTTGTTATTAAGTTTCTACTCTTTCAAGTCCATCTTGACTATAAATACAAGAGTTCTTTTCCCAAAATACCACTGTGCTAGGCTATTTCTCTATCCAAGAGGGTTAAGGAAGGCACAAAGTCTTTTCTATGTCACGATGGGCACAAGAAGATGGCACCATTCACTTTAGAGAGCTTTATTGTTCCTCGTAAGGTGAATATCTGCCCACCCTGAGACTAAACCATCCCACTCAAGTACATACAACCCATGGAATCACCAGCTCTGGTCTTGAGGAATGAAGTGTAAGAAGGCTTATAGCAAAAATTTCTAAGTGTGCAAAACTCAGCAAATCTGAATGTTCTTCAGTAAAGGCCACAATAAGGTCAGATAGTCATAGAAGAACTTGTGATGTGCAGTCGTTGAAGTGTACTGCAGCCACAGAGGCAGCATGATATGTCTTAGGAAAGTAATAAAAGGAAAAGGCAATTTGCAGAAGACTACAAACAATGGGATCAATTTTTAAAAAGCTCAGGACAAACATGTGGTTTTATATGCACTTACCTGCAGATGATCCATGGAACAATGCAAAGACATGATAATCACAGCTTACAGGATACACTTGCCTCATTAGGGGAGGAAGGAACAGGGAAGCATGTGATACAGGCAGGACACTGCAAGGGGCTATATTTAAAGCTAGGAACATGGATCACTGGCATTCATTTGACTGTGTTCCTAGACCCTTTTGCATATGGTAAATATTGCAAGATATAAATATTTTAAGACTGACCAATAGAGCAAGAGCAATGAAGTCATTATGAAATGAAACAATTCACTTTTTGGAAATGACACAAATTCTACTATTAAAGAGGAATGTTGCTCAGACACTGTCTTTCACTATCAAGCACTCTGGGTCTGCTTACACTCACTAAAAGCACACAAGCCAATGGAAAACACCAGAATGCCAATGTATGTGTTTATGATGAGAAGCACCCCCATGCTGTAAATCTTTATCCAGAATAATTAGCATATGCTTGCCCTACAGCAAAACTGTCTAGTAATAATCAGAAGGCCCATCATGGACATTTCATATGCATGCCATGTCCTCTGGTTGTCAGTCGGCTGGCCAGTTGCCTGGTTTCTAAACACATTATATAAGAATAAAATCAAACCATGGCTCCTCAGAACAACCGAAATGTACCATATAAACATGAGGAATGAAAACAGGAATCCGCACTCCTCTCTGTGGAGGTGGCCTTTGATAGAAGCTCAAAGTGTGCTTGGTTAGCATGGCTAAAATAAATCTTAAGGAACAAAGAGAACGGGGATACAGCAAAGGAAAAACATAAGCTCCCTGTCATCCATCGAGTCTCATACTCCCCAGTGATGTCACTCTTAGCTCTCCCATTTAGAATTGACATCACTCATTGAGCACAGTGCCGTTTTCCAAACATTGTCTTAGCATCCTTCTCAGAACACTCCAGAAGCCCTCAGTTGGGGTGTTATAGAAAGCTAATGGTACCGTATATAGTCTTGACTAGGGGATAATTCTGTACTATAAACCTACATCTTGACCAAAAAGTAGCCAAACTCTTTTGACTCCATTAGGATCAACCTACTTATTGTACTGCCATTTAAATGTTTATGCTCCTCCAGATGGCCCCTTACCCAAGACCACCAGCTTAGAATGTTCTTTATTACATGTCCTGCTTGCCCATAATCTCTTCCACATGGTTGCTCTGCACCCCCAGCCAACACAGCCACTACCCCTCCTGAAGGCCTGATTTTGGCATGGCATTGGCATTCACTATCTTGCATGGGTGCTGGTATTTTCTATTATTTCTGGGTGTTTCTCATCTTTCTTGGGGGCAAGTACACCCTACTTTAGATCATTTACAAAGTTAACATGGTTTTTCACCTTGTGCATGTTAAATAGGAATTTAATACTTGAACGAAAACATGAAGAAAATTCAATTCTTTAATCTTAAGAAAAACTTTCATAGGCACCTGCTTTAAAAGGTGCAGGAAGAAATGAATGGAAGTAAAACATGTCAGAGGATGTGTATTGTCATCGCTTTCTACATGGATTAGTAAATTATATCAAGTCTATCAAAGCAAGCCAAAGGATAACTAGGTCATCTCAGAAAACTTATAAAAATTCTTCCATTTCTCTCCAACATATAATGTATTTGGGGTAAAAAAAAAAAAACAGAATAATTAAGTTAGGAGAAGGGAACTGAAGCTTATTCTTTTACACTCACAAAGATTTATTGTCTTTATATTTTCACTACAGAAAATTCAAAACATAGAAAAATAAACAGGAAAAACGTGAGTCCTCGGAACCCTTTCCACCTGGAGGTATCCATGGTTTGTCATATGTTCTGACATTCTTTTCTAACACATGCAGCATGTGCTAACAGTGTGTACTGTTCTATACAGAGATCATGTTTATTTACACTTGCTCTATCCAATCATCAGTCACTGATGTTCTCCAGCATCGGGGACTCTTGGCCCATATCTCATCTTATGTGAGGATAGCTGCAGCTGTCTGAAGCCTACAGAGGCTTGGCAGACCTGGAATGCTATCTCCCAAGGTGTGTGCAGGTTGTACAGGTTAGCTGAACTCGTGATTGGAGCAAGGTCTCCAGGAGGAGGTTTGTGGATTTATTTGCTGAGTTCCTTGCAGTTGGGAGTTAAAATGACAGACTTGTGGTGCTTGGGGGGGCGGGGGGGGGGTGTAGAATAATATGGAGACTTCACAATTAAGGAAATACGAATCCAGCAAGGGAGTATAGAACCGCTGAGGTAAGGGGAAAGTCAGCATGCTGTCTTGTAAGGAGGTACAAATGCTGCTGATCAACAGGATACGGATGGATAAATGACTGTTGGACTTAGGAATAGGGGCAATTGTTGGTGGATTGGGGAAGGTTAATGTCTACAGGATGGCAGGAGGGCTTGATTAGAGCAGGCTCACCACCGAATAGGAAGAAAAGAAGGTACCACAAAAACAAGCAACTATTCCAAGTTTAGCTTTCAAGGTGAACAAATAACTGAACTTGCCGATAGAGGAGAATTGAGAGTAAACATTTTTTCAGAGTAGCAAAAATTAAATATTTATATGCTGATGGGAATAGTCCACTATTTAGAAAGTGCTAATGGTGATGTATAAAGGAGCAACCCCAGTAGGCAAGAGGGAGGAGCATTCGAAGCACAATGTGGTAAAGAGCAGAGGAGCATACGGGTGAGGGCATGGAGAGAGGGTGCAGGAGGAAGTTCCTGCTGGTGCTTTCTCCATGAACTAGCAAGCAAGTTCATGGATAATAATGGGGCTTCTGCTGGTGGGGTTTTCATCAACTTGACACCAACCTAGACGGAGCTGGGAAGAGGGAATCCTAATTGAGAAAATTCCTCCAACAGATTGACCTGTAGGCAGGTCTGTGGAGAATTTTTTTGGCTAATGATTAATGTGAAAGAAGCCCACCCACAGTGGGTGGTGCCATCCTGGGCAGATGGTCCTGGGGTGTATAAGAAAGCAGGCTAAGCAAGCCAGGGGAAGCAAGCCAGTAAGCAACATTTCTTTATGGCCTCTACTTCAATGCCTGCGTTTGAGTTCCCGTCTTGGGTCCCTCAATGAACTGTGACCTGAGATATGTAAGTGGAATAAGCGTTTTCCCTTCCCAAGTGGCTTTTGGTCAGTGTTTTAGCACAGCAACAGAAAACAGACTAAGATGGGGCATAAGGAAGAGGTGCCAGAGAATCAGTTTTCCCCAAGAATTAGCCCCCTAGTAAGTTATCCACTCCCAAGTGGTCATCCCTAAACACATATCATATGAACAACACTAAATGGATGCATTGAGTTGTATTATACATATGTGTGTGTAACAGCAAGAGAGGAGGAGGTTATGAAGTTGTGAAGGAGGTGAGAAGGACATGGGGATAGTTGGAGTGGGGAGAGTGTTAGGTGGAAATGATGTAAATACAGTATTCAAGTATGAAATCTCAAAAATAATATTTTCAATATCCTATGAACTAATTAACTAACAGTTCTATGGGTTAGAAGTCTGACACAGCTCTCTCTAAAATAAAACCAGAGAGATAAAATCCATCACACTGTCTTTCTCTGCAGGCTACAAGGACATTTCATTTCTTCGTCCTTTGCAGCTTCTAAGGGCTGAGGTGCCTGTTTAACATATTAAAGTAGACCTGGCCACCAGGTTCTCCCAGCATCCCTCAGTCTACAGGGAAGTAGTCATAATTTTACATATGGCTGACATGGAAAGTCTCCTCCAGCATCCAAATATATTCAAAGATCCAGAAAGAGTACAGGAACGAACCTGGTGATTATATGAGGAAGAAATGCATATACAAATACCCTGAGGAGTCACCAGCCTTCATGTACTGGGGCTAGAGTGCGCGATAAAGAAGATTAGTAATAAGAGACAGAAACAGAGGGGCAGAGGAGCCCCACAAAAGAGCCTTGGGGATCACTGTAAGTACTTTGGGTTTACTTAGACTCACATAAAAACACACTGGACACTTGTAGATACATGATGTGATCAGACTCACACACAGCACTTTTATTCTAATTACTGTAGAGAAGCGTCAAGAGCAACAAGGAAGTGACTGTAATAAAGAAGAAAAAGACCACAGTGCTTAGAGCCGCTGTGGTGAACAGTCATTAGATCAGTTTTTAAAATGCATCTTGACCGTATAGCAGCTGATGGAGAGTTTGAAGGACTGAAGTTGAAGTCTAAAGGGAATGATTACAATTCTACCGGGGATAAAATAAAAATAATGATGTCCTTTACTGAGCCAGAGAGGATTGTTGGACACTAAGCTTAGGGGAAAGCATGGAAATCACAAGATCGGATTTGACCATGCTAAGTTCAGGGTCTTTTGAGATGTTCAGTGGAGAGTTGGGTAGACCATTCTGGAAGTGGAGAGAGAGAAAGAGAGACAGAGAAACAGAGAGAGACAGAAACAGAGAGAGACAGAGGGAAGGAGGGAGAGAGGGAGGTTTTGATTGGAGAAGTGATTTAGGAGAGTCAGTTTCATAGCAAGAATTACCACTGCCATGACATATTATTTGCTGTTTAGGAAGCCACTCCCCCTTTTAAATTGTCCACATAACCATTGGATGTAATTTCATGCAGTACCGTGGTTTCAGACACCATATGTGGGCTGCTGAGGTCTCATTTGGATGCTGTATTTAGCTGCCTTGTTGACCTTTCAATCTTAGTGTCATTGGTGAGCATCCCTAAAAGAGAACATTTTGTCCTTCCCTACCTCACCTCCTGCACGCCTACTCCTCCTCCCAGCTCAGAGAAAGACACCTTCGTTTGTTCCATTTCTTATGCCAAACATATGGGCAATCTTTGATCTCTGTGTCTGTCTGTCTGTCTGTCTGTCTGTCTGTCTGTCTGTCTCTCTCTCTCTCTCTCTCTCTCTCTCTCTCTCTCTCTCTCTCTGTGTGTGTGTGTGTGTGTGTGTGTGTGTGTGTGTGTGTGTACGCGCGCGCAGTGGCCTGTGGGAACCAGAAAAGTTGTTGGTTCCCTGGAGCTGGAGTTATAGGCAGTTGTGAGCTGCCCCACAGGAGTGCTGGGACCTGAATTCAAGTCCTCTGAAGGAGCAGCACTTACTTTTAACTTACTTTTAATGTGGGGCTTCTGTCCCATCAGCAAATCTTCTTGTGATAATGGGATACTGTGATATTGTGATGATGTAACCTCTCTCTCTCTCTCTCTCTCTCTCTCTCTCTCTCTCTCTCTCTCTCTCTCTCATTTGTGTCTTCTAACTGCACACACCAAGCAGTGAAATCTTTTAAAAGTTTAAATAAGAGCCTTTAATTTTTTTTCAGGTAAAATCCTGAACAGCATTCCATGCACAATCTACATGCTTAACTGTGGCTTTTAGAAAGAATGAGAACTCTTTCTTGCTGTCTTCCCGGTTCATTTCAAATGCCCTTCCTCTGGCTGTTTTCTGGCTCCACTGGGGATTCTGTGGGTCGGCTGCCCATGCCAATCGAGTTGGTTATCAAAGCTCCTGCTCACTCAGCTCATTGTCTCAGTATCTATTTCTTGGGGAAGAATTCAGATTCAATATTCCTTCCTCTGTCTTACCTTAGCTCTTCCATCATATTTACCATCTCTGATGCTTTCCTTGTTCACTCATCTCATTCATACCTAAGCCTCTCAGGACTACAGACCCTGTTCAGGTCATACTCTTGACATAGTTACAGAATAGGTCCTGGCTTTTAATATTCACTAGACAAATGGATAGATAGATGAACGCAGGGATGTAAAAGTAATTGTGAGAGCTACATAATGGAGATAATATTTGTCTCTATGGCATGTGATCTCCCCAGTCTACTTGGAGTTCAAACAAGAGGGTCACATGACTATGCAGTGAGCTATGTGGTATTATTGATTACAAGTGAGAAAAGAGTTCAGGAGAGTGTGGGAAATGCAAAGGCCTAGGCTCTGGGCCTCTCTTCCAGTATTTGCATGTGGCTCCAGTATGCAAATCACTAACTGAACTTATAGACTTTCCATTCCCATCTCTGTGGTTGTAGCAGGAGTTAAATGCTGCTAAAACTGTCTGATGATAGTCTACGTATCAACTGCTTCTCCAGTCAACATTTGTTTCCAGTGCCTTTTGGTTTGTGTATGTTTTAAGTCTTTCCAAAACTGAATAAATGAGGCAAACTTCTGCCCTTCCTGAACAACAGCCAAAACAACACACACACACACACACACACACACACACACACACACACACACACGACTTTTAAGTGGATGACTTGTTTTGCGACTGTACCGAGTGTCTCATACTATGTAGCAGAGAAGTCTCAATTCTCCTGCCACAGCTTCAGAGGACTGGGGTTGCGAGTCTGCACGGCTCTGCCTATCTCCTTAAAGGCTTTTCTTTTTCTAAACATGAGTTCATAGGTAATAAGAAATGCAGTGAGAATTTGATGATGCTGATACGTTTTCTCACAGGATTGGCTTTTGGGACCTTAATTGATTATACTATTTTGATTTTTCTGAAGCATAATTCCTCTTAGAAATGAAATCTTTTGGAAATTCTCGTTACTCATTCATTCAGTAGAGCATCCAAATTAGAGCATTGGTGATGTGTTTACTAATTGACTGATTTACTAATTAATGCTGTGGTCATCTGTTCATGCGTGACTGTAGCTAAGCCCCCAGAAGCTCCCCCTGTGTTCACCATAGAAATAAAAGTGAATATATTAAGTGAAGACTCCCCAAAGTTAAAATAACTGTTGTCAATATTGTAGTTTCCAGTTCAAAAGTAAAGACAGTCTGAAGAGTCTGCCTTGGTGAAACAGGGGAATCACCGGAGTGGAAGCTGGGTGATATTCACCACCTCTTCTTCTGGAGATATTTGAACACAGTCAAGAGGTCAAGATTCACTGTCTCTGCTCAGATCAATGGCTGGAGCAGTGCAAGCAGCACCTCCACCCTGGGGTGGAGCAGTCTTTGAGATCCTCAGCCATGCTGGCCTCTCCCGGAGAGTCCTCTTTAACTCAGTTACTTTCCACTTACAGAGAGATCCCAAGAGACACTGGAAGATTCTATTGGCGTTCTCACTTCCTAACATCACAACCATCCCACCCCATGCACCTTCAGTGGATGTCTGTGCATAATGAAGGAGTATCCATATTATATCTTATCAGAAAAGCCACCATCCCGGTGGGATTTCATTCAATGCTTAATAAAATGAAACCTAAAACAAAGAACCCATTTAACTAGAACTTTTTACTGTCCTCTGATCCAAATTCAATTGTTAAAAGGAGAGAGATTTTTTTTGAGGGGATACATCTAGTAATTTTTAAATTCTTTTATTCTTTTGTGACATAGCGTCATAAAATATAATACATCATTTTTTAAAACCAGGGTTGGAAACATTTCCTTTTATTTATAATGTAGCAGATGGGAGCAGATGCAGAGATCCACAGCCAAACATTATACACACACACACACACACACACACAGACAGAGACATACAGACAGGCAGGCAGGCAGACAGAGTGTATGTGTATCCTTGGAACACACAGCTCTAAATGGGGTGTCTCCAAAAATCCCTCCCCTCAAAGCTCAGAGAACCCTGAGGAAAAGGAAGCAGAAAGAGTGTAGGAGCCAACAGGGATGGAGGACACCAGGAGAACAAGGTCCTCTAAATCAACTGAGCAGAGTTCATATGAGCTCACAGAGACTGAGGCAGCAAGCACAGGGCCTGCATGGGTCTGCACCAGGTCCTCTGCATATATATTATAGCTTTCAGCTTAGTATTTTTATGGAAGTCCTGATTGTCTGAACGAGTGGGTCTCTGATTTTTGTGCCTGCTCTTGGGGCTCTTTTCCTCCTGTTAGGTTGCCTTGTCCAGCCTCGATGTGACGTTGTTTGCTTTATCTTATTATATTTTATTTTGTCACATTTGGCTGTTATCTCTTAGAAGCCTGTTCTTTTCTAAAGAGAGACAGAAAGGGAGTGGGTTCTGGAGGGGAGGTGAAGTGGGAAGGAACTGGAAGGGGTGGTGGGAAGGGAAACTGTAATCAGGGTATGTGGTTTGAGAAAAGAATCTGTTTGGAATAAAAGAAAAGGTGCCAACTGCTTCTTTCACAATTATAAACAAGAAAACAAGACTCGTGGAGATGAACATCAAAGTATCGCCTTATAAAGGTCACCAAAGGCCTACCTCCCCTGAGACAGAGGACAGTGAAAAAGCCAGTTCTGAAAACTGGATTTCACACACACACACACACACACACACACACACACACACACATACACACAAGCACTTTGTTAGGGTTCAAATGTGTAACGTCTCCTACAATCCTGAGTGTCTGAACACTTGACCCGCAGCTAGTGGCACTGTTGTGAGAGGTTCTGAAACCTTTGGGTCAGGAGGCCTGGCTGGCAGATGGACGCGGGCCACTGAGGTTAGGCCTCATGAGTTATATAATCCATTCACTTCCAGTCTGAGCTGTTTGCTGGTGGCTGGGATGTGGCCATTTGTTTTGAGCAGTCCCCCTCAGGCCTTTCCCACCATGATAGACTATATTCTCTGAACCATGAACCAAAATAAACCCATCCTCTCTCGTTTCTGTCATCATTTATTTACTGTGTCTTGTTGAAGGCACTGCAGAGGACCTTTGTGAAACTGCCTTCAGAGTGCCCCTATCCGCAGTGTCATTGGGATAAAGCATCTGCCACATACTCTTTCTTCTGTCTCAAGGGCAGGTGGACTCTTTGGCCAGTATCCAGGACAGAATGAGACTAACGTCCCTGGCACTCCCAGAAGTCTACACTTCCCTGTGGGTAGAAGACCAGTTTCCACTTGGTAAGTAACCCGCCGACTGGCTTTATGTTCAGGCCAGAAACATTTTCAAGATGTCTTTTCCATTTCACTAGAAACTACAGGTAGAATTTTAAGGAAATAAGTCACACCAACATGTTAAATATTTTTAAAAATTAAAAACAGAACATTAAAGTGTGTGATTGTGTAAAATTCTGCCCTTTCCAGAGCTTAAATCATGGTCCTTGTAGAGAAACAAGTCATAGATTAGTCATTTTAAAAATTGCCCTTGCTTTACAACTAGAAAGAGTTAAACTTTTTGTTTTTGATATCAGGTTTTTTAATTTGGTGTTCAAGTCAGCATAGCAGTTTATTTATATATGACATATTCCCTAAACTTTTATCCTTAATTATCAGAAAACACAGCTCTGTGTAGCTGATAGATAAGAGAAATGCACCTTGTCACCTTCTTGGAACTCATTCTGAGAAACTTCAGAGAGAAGAAATTACACCGATTCTGGGTTGTGTCCAAGACTAACCATCAAGGCTACACATTATTGTCTATCAATCATTGACTTTTTTTTCCTGTGTAGATTATTTTTAGGTATAATAAACCAGCTACATGAAGACCTTTTTCTGGGGAGAGTATTAATTGAAATTTTATTCCTGCCTCGGTGTTTTTCATTAACTGTGTGTCGTTTAACCATCTCTACCAGTGGAGATGACTTAATTATGAAATGAGGCTAAAATGTATCTGTCTGCTCTTCTCGCCCCACTGAGACCTTAAGTCATGGAGGAAAGGCTGATTATTTCTGGAAATGGGCTTACGGCAATCAGAGAACCATTTGCAGGAAAAAGCTAAATCCATATCTTCACCCATACTTCAAATACAGTACAGATGGACCAATCTTTAAATACGTGGAATGAAACTATAAATTTCTAAGAGGAAACTTTTTATAAACTTGGAGTGCCTCTTGAGTTCCCATTAACATCTTAAATTCACACACAAGATTCTGGGTAAGAGGCAGGTACAACTACCTCCTGGGGGAAAAGCATTGGTGAGTCAGTCTCTCTTGTCCCGGGCCATAGCACTGAGGTCATGTGATAAAAGACAGTACACCTGATATGGCATGATCAAAGTCAAGCTGAAAGTCACAAGTGGTAGCACATCCCCATGCTCCCAGGGGGTTGAGAAAGGAGGAATGTGAGTCTAAGGCCTGTCTAGGCTACATAGTGAGAGTCTATCTCAAACAATCACACACACACACACACACACACACACACACACACACACACAACCCTCAAAAGCCAATCTAAATGTTCTACAAAAGTAGCTGGATTTCCCATAGGCATGGAAGGAAATAAACAACAGTAAAAACGTCTCTACTCCTCTGAGGCCTGGAAAGATCCTGGTTTCTCTCTCTAACCTTATTCTAAGCACATTTTGAAAGGCCCAGTGGGTGTCTCCAGCGGTTATCACCTGGAGATGTCCCAAGTCTGGGCTTCATCCCTTTTGACCATAAATGCCTTAGGAGAAAGAGCTCCCACCTTCATGAGACCTTGAGGCTTAAGCTAGGGACCAGGTCAAGGCTACTTGGCCTTCTTGGATCTGAGTAATTAACTGGATAAGTGGTTCCAGGTTTAGTTCTCCTGGTGCATGCTGGGTAAAAGCCTTCGGAGAAGTGAAAGGAAACATTGCTATCACCAGGTCTATTTTCATGTCTCTGGAGTCTAGAGGCTTTTGCAAAAGAACTTGTGCCCTGTGAATACATTTTGCTCTACAGCAAAGGAGAGTTGAAATGGCAGATAAGAATCAAGGCTCAGGCAGTGGGATCGGGATCCGTCCCTGGTGCATGGGCGGGCTTTTTGGAGCCCACAGCCTTGGTGCAGGGGGAAGGAGCTTGGACCTTCCTCATTTGAGTGTGCTGGGCACTGCTGACTCCCCACAGGAGACCTTGACTTGGGAAATGTGGAGATGCGGGGTGGGTTGGGGAGGGGGGAAGGCCTGAGGGTGGGAAGAGGGGGGAATCTGTGGTTGGTATATAAAGTGAATAGAAAATTTCTTAATTAAAAAAAAAGACTCAAAGCTCCTAGTCAATTAGGTTATCCAGAGTGCCAGGGTAGGCCTGCTGTAATCCCAGTGAAGACAGAGCAGGGGCATGGAGGAAGGGGTTGAAAGAAAGGAAGAAGTGAAAAAGGAAGGCCATGGCTGCTCCTAGAGACGGTGGAGGAGAACTTTTATTGTAGACAAAAGAGAGAGCAGAGCCTTCTGGGAGAGGCCAGGGTGACCATGACCTGAGCCAGGCCATGTGAGGACAGGGGTGAGAGGAGAGGAGCAGCTAACCAAGGCGGGTAGCCTGGGCCACGAGACTGACCAAGAGGGTAAAGGTTAGACCAAAAGAGCCAGGTAACCCAAATGTCTGGATCATACAGAGAAGGGCAGCTAGGGGTAGGGCAGTCCAGCCCTTGGGCTGGAGAGGCTGAGGGTAGGGGGCAGAGTATGCCAGCTGTACCCTATAACGGGCACCCAACTGGAAGTTTCCCTCCTTCTGAGCAGCATCCGTGACACTGGAAGGGACTGAGCAGGCTACCAGACTTGAAAAACTAATCATCAATATCATCCAGCTTCAGCCCCTGAGACCTATAACAAAGATGTCTCCACAAAATACACTGGTGTCATAATCATGTAAATGTTACAAGAGTAACCAGCCAGTTTTGGATTAGATTTAAGCCCCCACTCCATGACATGACATGGAACCCATAGTTGACTGCCAAGGTGACCAAGAACCTGATATTGGGTACCTACTACAGTTATTCTGCTGAAGGATTATGCCAATAAAATGACTCCTAACAACATAGGGTTATACCCATAGTTCAGTACCTTGCTCAACTCTCATCAGAAAAGCTCCTAGTAGACTAGTAGATGGAAATTAACATAGAGACCCACAACTGGATAACATGGAGAGAGAGAGAGAGAGAGATTGGAGCAGTCAGTTCTAAATGGAATGGATTCATCAAACTCCTCCCCTTGGGGCTCAGGGAACTATGTGGAAGAGGAGGCTGAAACATTGTAAGAGCCAGTATCTTCCAGATACCACAAGCTTGATGTAATATTAACCCACAGAAACTATGGCAACATACACAAGGTCTACAAAGATTTAAACCAGACAGGGTCCCAAATCTGAGAAGGAGAACTGCAAAGTCCCATCCCTAACCGAGAAACCATTTGTAATTGACGTGTGCAGAGAAAAAAGGGAAATTAGTTTTCCCCGCTGGAATGACACTAGATATTTTAATTGCATTTCAACCACACTCCAGGGTAGGCTCCATGCTCAGGAGTAGTTGAGCACCCCCAAACTGACTCTGTATTTGTTTGGGCTTTTTTTCTTGATTTTTTTTTGTTGTTGATTTGTTTACTTTGATTTTCTTTTTTTTATTTGTTTTAGTTTGGAGAAAGAGAGAAAAAGAATATGAAGTTGGGTAGGTAGAGCTGGGGAGAGATTGGAGGGCAAAAACATCATTACAATATATTGTCTAAATTTTTTAAATAAAAAAACAGTTGAGATATTGATTGGAATTTCATTGACTCTGAAGACTAATGAAGAGAAGATGGAAATATTTAATTAACAATAATATTCATATCCATGTCTTCTTGCTGATAAATATGCAAGAACATGGTTTATCTGTCCATTTACCTTTTAGGGTTTTTTTTAAATAAAGGTCTATGATTTTCCCCTTTGCTTTCTGTATCTTTCTGTAGTAGGATTTCAGATGATCTTCAACCTCTAGATTTCATGTGTTTGACTCTCCTACCCATGAGTATTCAATCAAGCTTTTTAAAGAGACTGTTATTATATTTATCCCAGGCTCAAAAATACTCATGGTGATTTCTGGTTGCCTAAGAGATCAAATTCAAACTTCCTAGGCTGGAATTTAGACTGCTCCATTTGCCCTTCCTAACTTCATGGTCTTTCTAGGCCTCTGGACAGAAAGATGAGTCATGGAATTGAAGTGAAATTGGGAGATAGGCTGTGTCTTCCTCACCTACTGTGACTTAGCCTTCCTGGCTTCTACTCTACAAAGGAAAGAAAGCACAAAGCCTAAATGAATGAATAAATAAGTGAGCCTGTGTCCCAAAGGCAAGTGGCACTTGTGACTTACTGGCATGCATTGTTACTAGCATATCAGCATTATCACTGACACATTAAAAAACAGTTCTGGGTCTTCTCTGACTACATAAAAATTATTATGCTCACATCTGCTTCTTTTGCTTTCTGAAGTGAGTCTTCGTATATTTTTAGATCCTGAGCTGAATCTGGAAGCAGATAGTAACAGTCTCTCTGGAAGCTAAAATGGATCCATCCGTTTGAAAAGTTGATGGCTTGGAGCAGAAACTGGAGAGACGCAGGCAAGGGTGCGAACACAAAGCCACCTCGTGAGTTACCTCTGCCGAATCAGCAGCAAGCCCAAAATGACACTGGCCAAGAGGCATGCATGGCAGACACAGCTGCCGTCGACGTTGACTTGGGCATGCAAGAGAAGCCACCTGTAAACTGCTGGTCACCAGGGAGCACAGGTCACCTAGCCATTGTGACGCTCGGAGCCACGTGGGCAGCAAGGTGGCTGGTTCAGGGTCTGCCTGGCTTATATAATCCTCTGCCCAGAAGGACACGTTCTTTTCTGTGTTGAGAACCTGGTAATGGCCAGGCAGGTCATTAAGCTGCCTACCACGCAGGACTGGGTTCAGAGAAGGCCTTTAGAGTAGGAAACTATAGTGTCTTAAAAAAAAAAAAAAAAAAAAAAAAAAAAAAAAAAAAAAAAAAAAGATAATAGCTCAGCCACTCAGATCAAAGAATCCCAGGAGAGCACATGAGACAGCAGCTTCAGTCTACACTAAAGCCTGTTATTCCCTTTCTTATTATCACTCTAACAAGCTAATAGGATCATTATTTTCTCTTTAGATTCATCTTAGAGGTTCCCGTGCATGAGGACATGATATATGAAATACGTAAGAGCCACTCAGTAGTCCGCCCAGGACGTCTGTTACATATAACCAGAATTCCCTCCCCCTAAAGGTAAAACTTGAAACTAGACCTCAGGGAAGAAGACTTATAAGAATATAAGCACTGGAGTGCCAGTCCCCACTGGGGATTTATGCTGAGTCAGTCGCCAGTTCTAGAAAGATCCCTGAACAATCAAGAAGAGTGCCAGATGCAAGTAAGGAGATGCCTGTCTGTATTCTGGGCCCACCTAGAAGGGCACCAGGTAACCCATGACTCAGATAACAAGGGAGCATCCAGAGTTCTGGTCAGATGCCATGGCTATCAGACCTTGTTAGCAGAGGGAGGCAGTTTTCTGTCTCCTTGATGACGGTGTGACTGAGTTGACATTTAAGTTGCTGACATTAGCCAAGTATGTTCAATGATAAAACAGAGCTGTAAGTGGCGAGAGGGGAGTGAAAACTTGTGAGAGAACTCCCTTACCCCCTTGCTTCTTCTGTTTTGTTTTGTTTTTTTTTTTGGATTTTTCGAGACAGGGTTTCTCTGTGTAGCTTTGGAGCCTGTCCTGGGACTCACTCTGTAGCCCAGGCTGGCCTCGAACTCACAGAGATTCACCTGCGTCTGCCTCCCGAGTGCTGGGATCAAAGGTGTGCCACCACTGCCCAGCAGCTTCTGTTTTGAGAGAAAGGAGTGTGGATCACATTTGGAAGGTGAGAGCAATGACCACAGAGCAGGATCTATAGAGGACCCCAGGAAGCCAGAAATGGGACCAAGCGCATCGGTGTACACAGAACACGGAGGATTGAGTTTTATTTCCAACAGAAGTCATTTAGCATTGCCTCTTAAATCAGTCTTACCATTAGAACCAGGGACACGCTGGCTCGCAGAGACTGAACCGCAGTGACGAGCTAATGGAGACGTCTTATCCTGAGCTTAGAGCTAGCGGACAGGTTCTCTTGTTTGGGAGTCTGGAGACTGAAACTCAACTGGAATGGATTTAGAATTCAAAGACCACAGCTCAAAACCACTTGAAAAGCAGAGGAATCTCTTATCATTTCTGCTAAATGTCAGCAGAGCCCACCTAGTGGTCTAACCGCCATCACTGGGCTTGGGGATTTCCCTTCTCCACCTGACTCTGACCATTCATCAATAATATGAGAAACTTCAACAGGAACACAAAATTGTTCTTTGGAAATTGGTTTTAAAAGTCCCACCCCAGCTGGTTGTCTTCATGGTTTACCTGCCCCCACTCCCTGGCAATAGGTGAGGTGGTGGTTGGTAAATTTTCCTCCTTGCAACTTAAAGCCAAAGCACTGTGGTGGGACGCCGCTGAGGAGTCTGCTTCCTGTCAGCGCAGGTTGCTCCAGGCCACTCTTGCTCTGGGCTGCCAGGGCCTGTGGTCTGAAGTGTGTGACACCAAGATTCAATTACTGTAAAGTGTCTATTTACTAACTGACGTTTCCAGTAACCTTGCTGTGGGTTCGACATGCTTTGAGGCTAATCCAACAAGCTTAAGAGGAGGCTAAGAAATGTTTTATTGACAAATGGCCATGTAGAGTTAGTCCTCTGACCTACTCAGGGTAAGATATGAAAGGGTTCTCAAGAGTTCAGCAGGCATGGCTGAGGTAAATTTGGTTAAGCTTTGGGGTTCAGAGACTTGGGAGCCTGGAAGTCAGTAATACTTCTTTTGGTGTATAGTGCCAGAGAAGTTCTTCTTCTCGATTCCTCCTTAGTTCCCCCTGGTATGGTAACAAATGTTCCTCTCACATGGATTTTCACTGTGAACAAACTACATAGTTCCAAGCAACACTCAGCCCACTCACCATCGACGAATATCACTCAGGCACTTTTCCTTTTATTACCAATAGGATGTGCTCATTTTGGGGAACTAATGTTTAGATTTCAACAAATTTATCAGGCTCTAGATAAAGGCATATAGCTTATAAAATAAAGCAAATATCTACCTTATAAACCTTGAGTTTTCTTGGTTTGAGAGTCCTAATTGTGTTGTGTTTCTACTAAAGAGTTTGTAGAGGGTAAGTTACCTCTTCTCCTTTCCCTGGTTTTAGGAAAGTCAGCCAAGGCATAAATTCTTATCTGTCTCGACCCACAGAAATTCGTGAGACTTTGTCTCAATGTCAAGTGTCATGCTCTAAGATTGGTGGGAAGAAATTCAGTAAAACTTCGTATATCTTTCAATCCTTCAAGAATGCACAGCTGAGAAGTCTAGATGAAAATGGTCAACAGGTACACACCCTTTTATGATTGAGGTTGAAGAGTTCTACTTCTTATGGTTGGCTTGTAGTGGTGTAGTATAGTATCTGTCCCCTGCATAGCTTCCCCATGAAACTCTATTCTTCAATATCCCCGATAGCACAGCATGTCACGTGTTTGCAACCCTGTTGCATAAAAAGGAAGAAATTTGGGGGAGTTTAGTGGCAACCCATAGGTCAAACAGCTAGTAATGGAAGAATAATATGTACATTATACAATTCAGTTAGGGAGTTATGTATTTTTCAAAATTTGACACATCCCCTTGGTGAACTTATTTTTTACAATGAAAGAAACATCAACATCTGAGGTTGGTTTATTTCACACCACTTGGGTTTTAGGGTCCAATCTCTTTCAGAACTAAACAACTTTTTTCCAGGACAATTTCTGAGGCTTCCTCATATCAGCAATGGAGTATCACAAACCCAACCATGTCCCCTGGGTCTTTTCATATGTTCCATTAAAAAAGAATACCCCAAAGATTCAGAAGACTCTTGGCCAGAAATGTTAGTAAAGAACTTTTATAACTTGACCCTCAGCCTTAGTACCAAACTTCCTCTACCTCTGCCAGACAGTCTGCCCCAAGGCTGGAACAGAAGAGAATGATCTTTCATTCCAGATGGAAAAGGGTCCAGATCTCATTAAGGACACAGAGGTATGGGCAGGCAAAATTTGGATATCTTGTAGATAGAGGATATTCCCATGTCAAAAGAAGAAAACTTAAGGCATGTTGGACTTAATGGCAATCCATGTGGAGCATGATGTGTACCATTCAAATGTACTACAGTTTCTGCATACATCACAAATGGGAATGCTTCTGAGAATTCCAAAATCAGAAATGATTATGATAAATCGAATCCTGTTCTTTCCTGCTGATGACATCAGTTAGCAGGTGAACAATGGCATCTGGCAGCTTCTCAGCAAGGTTAGACAGGGCAGCAGTAGTTCTGAGCAAATACATAGATTGCTCCTAAAACATAAAAATTACTAAATGAGAAAAAATAAAATGTAGGAAAGAACTTCAAAATAATCTTGAGGAAATAGAGTGTGGCAATGCAATATTATGAAAATATTCCTTACATTCCAAGAGACTCGAACTTTTGCTGGACCTCACAGCCGGGGTTAATAACAGAACTCTCTGAGGTCATTTAGGGCGTAAGCCTGTTAGCCCTCTGTTCTACTCAGCCTGTTTGCTCAATCTGCCTTTAAGGGAAAAAAATGTAACCACCAAACTTACTTGCCTTGGATTTCCCATGCAGACAACTTTTATAACTTAAGCTAATGCACAGCCGCAACCTTAAGTTATGTGCCCTTCCATCTCCCTGACCCAGAATAATGCATGTGTATCATTCGCTGAAAGCAGCAAATACAGAAGTTGAAAGCCATGTCCTAAAATATATCACAAAGATTGAAATCAACCATTCATGGATATTGATTGATAAAAAATTGTGTTTGTTATATGGGTCAGTTGGGATCAGTTGGAGCCAGAGACTTGATCTCTTGTAAAACTCTGTTGAAGACCTCTGTAAAGAAATCTCATTCCTTCCCCCATGTGATACTTTCTATGTTACTCAATAAATACAGAGTGAAGCCCTTTGCTAGGGACAGACAGACACCACTCACACACAGAGACACATACAGTACATACAGACACACAACTTGCTCATACAACAGTCACACACATAGGGATAGACAGACACAAATAGATTCACAGGACAGGCTTCAAGCAGGCACAGAATCAGACTCACAACAGACAAAGGACAGAAGACAGAGGGAACATGAAGTATAGAATCCAAGTCTGAACTAGCTCTTGGTTAAATGATTCCAAGAGAAGATGCTTTTATTTCTTTCCTTTCCATGCAAGAGAAGACAACACTACAGATAGTATCTAAGGTTAATGAATCAAAAAACAAAAGTAATGAGGCTACTGCATATGTAAAAAACTGAATCTTTAAATAGTTAAAAAAAATATGCAAACCATAAGTTACTTAAACAAGTAGAAGGGAGGAATGAGAAATGAGAAACAGTTATGGTCATAAAATAGAAGCGTAAGATAATGACATGGTCAACTTTGTACAAAAAAAAAAAACTTCAATGGTAAAGATTTAGATGACTTCTAAAAACCTAAAAAGGTCTCAAATTGATCAGAGATTCATCCCTAGGCTATTACCGTGAGTCCAAATGAGCCATTCACCTACCTAAACACATGGCCCAAAGCCATGTCAACCTCAAGACATTTTCTTACCTTCTTATATATATATATATATACAATTCAGCACCTTATTCAGTACAGACAGAATTCCCAGAATTCCTGGACACAAAGCTCATCCCTCCCTCACTGTGCTGACCATATAGCTCTCTAAAACACCACATTAAAACAGCCTACTTACAGGCCCAACAGTTATAAGGCAGACCTCATAGATGGTGGGAACAAGAGTGACATAAAGAAGAAGGATAGACCGGGCGGTGGTGGCACACGCCTTTAATCCCAGCACTTGGGAGGCAGAGCCAGGCGGATCTCTGTGAGTTCGAGGCCAGCCTGGGCTACCAAGTGAGTTCCAGGAAAGGCGCAAAGCTACACAGAGAAACCCTGTCTCGAAAAACCAAAAAAAAAAAAAACAAAACAAAACAAAACAAAAAAAAAACAAAAAAAAAAAAAAAGAAGAAGGATAGGTGTGAGACACATTAACTGTAGTTAAGGGACCAACCGAAGGGTGATACGGAAAGTAGTAAGACAATGCATGATAAGACTGATCTGTACAGTCAGGTTGAAATGATGTCATCGGGCAAAGCAGTGATGGGCATGGCGGGACACATTAGGGAATAGACAGGGAGCACAGAAGGCTACAAGTCTATCATGTACCTAAGTGGATGAACTTAATTTTACTATATATAGTACTTTCATATATATAATATGTATCTATTATATATAATAGATGTATATTTCTGAGATGGTATGTTTCTATATAAATCAGAGGTATTCTGTTTTATTCAGCACTTTAGCAAGAATTTTCCACCATTTTAGAACATCATGTAACCACAAGCCATGTCCTTTAAGGTATTTGCTTCATGTGGTCGTTTAAATAGAATGGCCTCTGTAGGTTTATATATTTGAATGCTTAATCACCAGGGAGTGTCACCACTGAAGGGATTAAAAGGATTAAGAGGCGTGGCCTTGTTGGAGTAGGTGTGACCTTGTTGGAGGATCTCGCTCTCTCTCTCTCTCTCTCTCTCTCTCTCTCTCTCTCTCTCTCTCTCTCTCTCTCTGCCTATGGATCAGGATGTACCTCTTAGCTATTCTTCCAGTGCCTGCCTGCATGCCACCATGCTCCCCACCATGATGACAATGGACTAAACCTCTGAAACTGTAAGCCAGCCCCAAGTTAAATGCTTTCTTTCCTAAGAGTTGCCTTGGTCATGGTGACTCTTCACAGCAATAGATCAGTGACTAAGACACACCAATCAGTACCGTCTGCCTCTGTCCATCTGCATACGGCTGCCTTGGTCATGGTGATGCTATACAGCCTCACAAGTGTGCTTATTAGGCTCTCATTTATAGTACTTATTTATATACTACCTCTTATAGTATCAGAGCACCTATGTATGCCTAGTGTGGTTATGTCTGAGCATTGAGAGATAAGAACAGTATTATGTTTCATGTAAAGAGACTTGGGTTAATTTTTAAAATTATGTGCATAGTGCATTATACTCACTTAGGTGGTGGCACATGCCTTTAATCCCAGCACCCGGGATGCAGAGCCAGGTGGATCTCTGTGAGTTCGAGACCAGCCTGGGCTACCAAGTGAGTTCCAGGAAAGGCGCAAAGCTACACAAAGAAACCCTATCTCGAAAAACCAAAAAAAAAAAAAAAAAAAAAAAAAGAGTAGAAAATAATATTACAAAGTAGTCCTTTTAATTATCCTCAACTTCTTCCCCAAGAGGCGTATACATCCAGTAGGCTCGGGTCTTTGTTACACCTATGACTGATGTTCATTCTCATTATCAAATATCCCATCAGCCCCAGTCCTTCTCTACGACACAAAATCATAACTCTCCAACTGCAAGTGGCCACACTAAATTCTGCAGCCCTGCCTCTCCTGGGAGGATGGGCAATGGCGAGTGCTAGCTGGACTTCCTGTGCACACATCCATATCTTCCAGGTGCAACTCAACTCTCACAACACCTTTGGGAAGTTAACAGCATAGGGAGCATAAGTTAATATAATTTAGTCTTCAAGAAGTGTTACACAGCTTCTAAATGGAAAAAAAAAAAGAAATAAAGCAGCCATCTTCCTCCACAAAAAAAAAAAAAAAAAGCACAAAATGGAAGGTGTTGGTGATAAACCATACTGTCGCACACAAGAGAGTCCTCCAAACTACATTTACTGCATGAACATTTATGTAAATGCAGGCCCATTTACTGTTTAAACAGCTCTTAAAAATTTCAAAGTAGAGCTATGTTTCAGACAGACAAGGCCTGTGATTTCTCTCCCCCAGACTACCAAAATTACACAATTACCTTAAATTCCACCAAAGAGAGTCATTTTTCATCTTTGTGAAATAACTTAAGGAAGGTTCATCACAAGCAAAAAGAAAGAAAGAAAGAGAGAGAGAGAGAGAGAGAGAGAGAGAGAGAGAGAGAGAAAGAAAGAAAGAAAGAAAGAAAGAAAGAAAGAAAGAAAGAAAGAAAGAAAGAAAGAAAGAAAAGCAAAAGATTTGTCTACATGTTTTGGAAATGAAACGAGGCCTCACTGATGAGGAGACGTCACTCTCCGTTAGAGCAGGAATGAAGGAGGGTAATTAGGTGTGAACGCGTGCACTTGAAGCTCCTGTAGCCCAGAGCCAAGTATCAGAAAGGATCCGTTCCATTGCTACATTCACTCCTTCACCCATCCATTGGCCCAAATGCTTACTGTGCCCCAGGTCAAAGGAAAGCAGAATAAAACAGTAAACACATGTGTACACGCACGCACACGCGCACACACACACACACACTCATACACACACACACACACACTCACACACACACACACACACTCACACACACACACACACACCCTCACACACATACACATACACACATACACACACACACATACACACTCACACTCACGCATACATCCTCACACACAAACACTCACACTCACATCCTCACACACACTCATACCCACACCCTCAAACACACTCACACCCACATTCACACACACTCACACACACAATAAAACGGCCTCAAGCTTACTAGATACTAGAAGTATGGAATGTTCAAGAATCACTCATGAGCCGCCCACAGCACAGACTTATGGGGAGAACTTTGAAGCTTTCCAGAGCAACAGCCAGCCAGACAAAAACAAGCTAGAGGTAGAACAGAGGAAAAGAGTCACAGTCTCAACTGTGTCAATGTACCTGTCTCAACTGTCAGGAGCCTCTCCAGCAGGGGTTCTCAACCTTCCTAATGCTGTGACCCTTTAATTCAATTCCTCGTGCTGTGGTGACCCCCAACCATTAAACTATTTTCATTGCTACTTTATAACTGTAATTTTACTACTGTTATGAATTATAATGTAAATACCTGTTATGCAGGCTATCTGATTTGTGACCCCAAGGGAGTCACAACCCTCAGGTGGAGGGCCACTGCTTTATAGTCATTCCAAGGTCTTCACAGATACTAAAGTCCTCTTATGCTCAGGTCCTTCCCAGCATACGATACAAAACATTCATTTCCTTTCTTCTTCATGCGATTACAAGTACATGCTTCCTAAGGACAAGGTTTTAACAGCTTTGGTCACAGCCAAATCACTAGCACAAGAAGAAAAGAGTAACCGCTGTGTGGATGAGAGATGGGCGGGCACTTTTATCTACAAATTCTCAACTCCAATTCCTAACCCATTCCTCCTAGCACATTTCCTCAAAATATTGTCCAACCAGGATATTCATGTGCTTAAAGTATCCTATTCTAGAGTTTAAAGAGAAAACCTGGTCTCCATTCATCACACTAAACTCTGTGTTTGGAAGCTCTGGCAATCCAGTGTCACCGAAAAGGTTTAAGGACCAATAAATTATGAGTTAAAACTTTAAACATACATTTATTTTGGGGGGCATGTGAGAAACAGCTAGCGGTATACACTGGGGAATTTGAACTGCTTCAATACAACCCAGCTACACAGACAGCATTTTCCTAAGAAGCAGGTTTTAGCTGGTGTTCTCAGGGTTGGTATCTAATACCCAAGAGGCATCTAGTAATTTCCTTTGCAGTTTAACCTACAAAGATCTGCATGTTAATGCAAAATTGAGTTTACTGATGAAAAGTTGTTAGGTCCATAACATATCTCCCACCTAATATCCCAACACATGTACGGCCCTTCTCTCCATGAGAATCTGGACCACTTTTCCTCACCTAATCATCACATTAATTGATGACTTAAAACAGTGGGTCAATTTGTGAGTCGTGACCCTTTCACAGGGGTCACCTAAGACCATCAGAAAACACAGATGTTTGTATTACGATTCCTAACAGTAGCAAAATTACAGTTATGAAGTAGCAATGAAAATGATTTTATGGTTGGGGGTCACCACAACATGAGGAACTGTATTAAAGGGTCGTCACAGCTTTAGGAAGACTGAGAACCACTGATTTAAAAGAGCAGCTGCCATTGCTACTTTGGGACTTTGTTTGGGGGATTTTTCAAGGTGCCTTGGTGTAATAAAATGGTCTATACAGAAAAATTAAACTATATTCCATGTGTTGACTCAGCAGCTTCTAGACTTGATGGAAACTCCGCATGTGTCTGAGAATAGTCAATCTTACTACTATTATTCTGCTAAAGAAACATAACAATAAAATGATTCCTAATGACATATTGCTGTACCAGTAGATTGGTGGCAGAGATGAGGTTTGCATCTAAACAATCCCATTTCATGTTCCTTCTTTAATCAAACGACTAGAAATCATAGCTTGACTTTTCATGCTTACCAACTGGATGACCAGGACAGACACCAGACATCTAGAAGCCTAAACTACCATCTGGAAAATGGGCAGTAGCCGCAGTCATACTGAGTGTCACAATACCAAATGAAATGATGTGTGTAGAATTAACAGCTCGTAAGAACTCAAGAGGAATTGTTGGTCCCAAGCGATGTAGGCAAGTGTTTCTGTTTTGACACTAGCACATGGGGCACTAAAACCAGCAGAAAAACTACCAGCTGAGCCTAGGAATCAAGAGATGACCAATGGGTGACATGGTTTTAAGCCACCAAGCTTAGGAATGATTTATTTGAACTATTGCAATTATGCTAACCAAAAGGTTTATGAGCAAGGATCCTGATTTTATCTGTGCATCCATAACATTTGGACCCAGGGAGTCCATGCTGCATGTGGAGTGGATGTTATCTCTCTTTCCCTTCAGTGCCCTGCTTAGAGTAGTACCAACTATTTTCTGTCATTTGGATCAGGAACAGCTCCCAGGCGCAAGCATGTGAAAGGTCAGCTTCTATCTTAGCACAGCTGGGAGGTGGTAGAAACTGAAGAGGTAGACTCTGAGGTCAACTGGAGACACATCCTTGAAGGGGAGATGGCACACCACCCTGTCCTTTTATTTTCTCTTTTATTTCCCCACTGTCTTAGTTAGGATTTCTATGGCTGTGAAAAGACACCATGACCACAGCAACTCTTATAAAGGAAAGCATTTAGTTGGGACTGGCTTACAGTTCAGAGGTTCAGTCCATTATCATCATGGTGGGAAGCATGGAGGCAGACATGGTGCTGGAAAAGGAGCTGAAAGTTCTACATCTGGATCCACAGGCAGCAGGAAGTGAATGTCACACTAGACCTGGCTTGAGCATTTGAGACTTCAAAGCCCACCCCCTAGTGATGCACTTCCTCCAACAAGGCCACACCTAATAGTGCCACTTCCTATGAACCTACCTATGGGGCCTATTTTCTTTCAAACTACCACACCAACCATGAAGTGAACAAATCTGACGTGCCTCCCTCTCCTGACATGTGTGCTAGTCTCCCACCAGAGACTAGCAATAAATAGGTCATACCTACCATGGAATGAAAACTCTAAAACCATGAACAAAATTAAATCTTTCCTCTTTGTGTTTATTTTCCTGATGTCACTATTATAGCAGAAAGCTAATACACCATCTATCCCACCATCCTATTGACTGAACATGTGTCCCCGAAGTCATATATGGAAACCTAGCCTCCAATGGGATGGTATTTAGTGCTGAGGCCTTTGCAATTTGATTAGATTGTAAGGGGGAGTCTATATAAAAGGGACTAATGACCTTATGAAAAAGACTTCTCAGAGTTACCTAGTCATTTATATCGTGTGGGTCACAGGAACAAGACAGGTCTTACCAGAAACGGAATCTGCCAATGGTTCAGTCATAGACTGCTCAGCCTCCACCAAGAGGAGTAAATGTTCCTTGCTGAAGTCATCCAGTCTGTTTGTATTTTTTATTATAACAGCTCAAGGAAATAATCCATACTGAAGACATCTTAATGGCATAGTACTACAGGACAGTAGCCAGAGAAAGAAAATTAAATTTTCAAAACACAGATATTTGTTGGATGAATGTTTTCCCATGATCTGTCTCAAAAGTTTTCTGTCAATACCCACCCCCAACACACACACACACAGTCTTGTCATAAATCCGGAAAATATCTGTTGTTCTTCACCCAGTAAGTATCATGGGTTATCTATGGCTTTTCTGACTTCCTTGAAAGTCTTCCTCCTGTGATAACCTCAAAGCAACATTTCTGGAGAGAGTAGATGTTAAAGATAAGAGTGAAAGAAACCCTGCAAGTCTGCTTCTGACTGCAAAGTCCTTGGTGAACAGCAGAACCTTATCTTCAGTCAGCACCTCTCTCCACAGCAAGGGGTGTTTCTCTTTTTAGCCATTGAGTGCTTATTTCCTATTCTTTCTGCTCCTCTTTCCTGTTTGAGTATCTTGTGTTTTATGCCTACTTACGTTGTCTTTCTTCTGTGCTGTCCTACTTCTTACCCACATAATTCACCTATAAAAAATTAGGCACTGTGCAAAACATATTCCACAAATTGTCTCATGTAGCCCTTTCACCAGCCCCATGAGCTACACATTCTCATTCTTAATCTACAGCTAAGAAAACCTGGGCTTGTGGACAGCAAGCAAGAAGCTCAAAGTCTTGCAGCTAATCAAGCAACCAAATGCTAACTGTAGACCCACCCAGACCTACAACACAAGAATCTGAGAGACTGGGAAAGGATTCAGGCATGAAGTGCACTCACACTTTAAAAAAAAAAAAAAAGAAAATCAGGAGAGTTGAGGAGAAACAACAGATCTTTTGTGAAATAAAAATGGAAACTTGTTGAGCATAGTGCAGATGGGATTACCCAAGAAAAAAATGTTTCCCTTTCCACTTCTGTGGAGTGTATGAGGAGGCCATCTTCCTCTTTTTCTTAGAACCTTGACTCTGCAAGGTCAAAATGAGCAAACAGCAACCACATAAGTGAAGAGGTAGATTGAGATGTGATCAGAACTTCATTCTTGTGGTTGTCATAAAATTATGTGCCACAGCTCTTCTTCGGAAGCCAGATCAGGTGATCAAAAAAGACAAAGCTTCTCAATTCTGCGTGATATTTTATATTGGAGCACAGGAACAGGAGAAGCGAACTCATTGCCATGGGCAAAGACGAGGTCTAGAGTTGCGTTTTCTAGGCTGCCGCAAATACACCAGGGGTTTAGATAAAGATGGGGACAAGAGTATTTAGTAAGATGCCAGACAACCAATCTCCAGTCTCCAAATGTTTCTGCTCTGTACTGCCTGTCTTTGAAATGCATTGCTAGATAGTAAACAAATAGATAGCAAAGTCAAAGTCAAACTAACGTGCATTCATAATGTTCTTAGGACTAATAATTCCTCTTGAATTCTAACGAGTTGTTAATCCTACAAACACAGTTTCCTTTGGTATCATGAAACTCAACCTGACTGCTACTACTATCCATTTTTCAGACGGAAGTGCAGGCTTCTAGATGTCTGGTGTCTGTCCTGGTCATCCAGTTGGTAAGCATGAAAAGTCAAGCTATAATTCTAGTCATTTGATTAGAGGAGCAGCATGAAATGGGATTGTTTAGATCCAAACCCCATCTCTGCCACTAATCAACTGGTATAGCAATGTGTCATTAGGGATCATTTTATTGCTATGTTCCTTTAGAAGAATAATAGTAGTATGTATTCCCCTAGGATTCATGACCTATCTGGTCTCAGTTTGTTAGCCACTTTTGCAGTGTTGGGTGTGAGCTCCTTCTCATGGAGTGGGCCTCAAGTTCAACTTAAAAAAAAGTGGTAGGTTGTAGATGTAACCATCTTATTAAATAAGAAACACAGAGCCAATTGCAGAGTTAAAAGCCCAAGAGGTCAGAGCAATAGCTAAGAGCTAAAAACCCTTTCTTACCCTACTGCCGCTGCTGTCCTTCCTCTCAGCCAGAGGCCTACTTCCTGTGTGTCTGTCCTTTTATTGACTTTCTGTTCTGCCTTCTCATTGGTTGTAAACCCAACTATATGACCTCCTTATCACTGCCTGTCTATACAGACCTCCAGGTCTTCTATGGTTGGTATTGAGATTAAAGGCATGTATCTTCATGCTGGCTATATCCTTGAACACACAGAGATCTGCCTGTCATGTGATCAGGATTAAGGGCATGTGCTACCACTGCCAGACTTCTGCTATGGCTTGCTATTATTAGCTCTGACCCCCAGGCAAGTTTATTAGCGTGCACAATATTTCAGGGAACACAATGCCACCACAGTTGGTTACTCCCATAACATTTGTGGCACTGTGGCACTAATGTATCTTGCAGACAGGTAACTGTTGCAGGTCACAGTGTTTGTAGTTGGGCGATATTGATGATTACCTTCCTCTTCTGGAAGTGGGTAGAGAGATCTTCCAGTATCATGAATGCTAGTCAGCCAGGAAGAAGTTTCTGGTTAGCCACCAGCGTGACTTCTCTATGTTCAATGACATAAGCAGGTGTTGTCTTCAGCAATAGAACCTTACCAGAAGAGTAATTAACTTTTAATTTTAATTTTCTGAGCCTTGTCTCCCTAGCTATAGTGTTTTCAGAGGCTGTGAGGCCACTCACCTTTCACATGCCTCATCGCTGCCTGACATCGATGCTGGCTGGCCCTTTGCTCGCCTCCAAACATGGTAGATACATTCCAACTTGGAGACTTTGTCATTTCCTCAGATCTTCCCAGATTCTCTTCTCCAGGTAGCCCCTTACCAGTTCATTCAGCCTCTGTTCCGAGGCCTCCTGCGCATACAGATTTTGGCCATTACCTCCTCTCTAATAGCTGATCATGTTCACAAATTTTACCACGTCCACCCACTCTGACCCATATTTGCATACCTGTCTGCTATCAGGATCCTTCTACAGAAACCAAGTTCAGGAGAAGGAAATGCAGCTGTCTGGTTCTCACCATATCCCTGACTCGGTGCTTCCCAACTAGCATCTCTCTACAAGAATTTAGTAAACAACTGAATTCAGTCCCTACAAGAGCAGAAAGCTCTGGGTTACACCAAAACCATGGGCCGATGTGAACTGGTTTCAGAAATGAACACAGGACTAATGATATTCTTGACTTAGAGATGGGAAGCATTCCTCAAGGGATCGACTGTGTTCTTGCAAAGCAGCTCCTAAGGGAAGGAAGAGGTGAAGGCCGAGAACCAGGGAGGAGAGAAGCCAGATAAATCGAATGAAAAGGGGAGGACCTTATTACTGGAGGGATTTGAAATCCTTTCAGGAGTTAAAGGATGGCCAGAAAAGTAAGGGCCCATCTTGCTCCTCACTCTGGCAGGAGCACAGCTGAACAAAATGGGTCTCTGCATCAGCCAACCGCTCAGAGTCAGGGCATGAGCCCAGGCAGAGCAGGCAGTATCAAACTTGAAGAAAACTCCAAAGTGTTGGGGGGCGGGGAGTAAAAGGAGACGAGGAAAGACTTGTGGACGATAATACAAGAAACTAGATGGTGATGTGGAGGGAAACAATGAGAAATTCTCACAATGAAAGAAGTACCGTCTTGGTCAGCCATAGCTAATGTCTTGCTATAAATGGCTGGTCTAGCCAAGGTTCTCCAAAAGAAAAGGAGTGAAGATGCTTCCACAGGGAAGCCATGCCCCAAATCTGTACTCCAGAGGTGCATAAACATAAAAACAATGTGGGTGTGAAGTCTTGTTATAGGACAACACTGATGGTCACAAGGGCTGGGGTATGTTGGGAGGTTTTTTGGTAGGTCTGACTGACACAGGGAGCAAGCTCTGAATCAGCTCTTTCCCAGCTTCTGACCTCTGTATGTATGCACCGGCAGCGTGGTGTTCAACTGTGAGAAACACAGTTATGTCAGCAAAAATGCTGGCTCGAGCTGTCTGAACCAGCCTGGCTCCTGCCATTTAGCAGTGAACTGAATTCATCAAGCTGCTTCTACATCTGAAAATTCCCTCAGCAGGAGTGAATGCCCAACAGTCTCATTTTCTTCCATGATAAACTAAAACTTCAGGCTATGAAATAATGAAATGGAAAAAGCCCTCTCTTGTGAACTGCAGATTTACAAATTAAGACTTAGGAAAAAAATATATATATTATATATATATATAATATATATATATATAATATATATAAAGCAAATCTCAAAGATTCAAACTCTATACCACAGGGAAAGAAAGTAGATAGTGTATGAAATATAACTGACATCTATATATTGTTCCTTTTTTTTCCTTTTAATCAATCAACACAATTCTTTTCCCAATTCTTTGGGAATTTCACACCATGCACCCCAATCCCATTCATTTCCCAGTCCTTCCGTGTCCACCCTCCACCCTTGTAGTATCCCCCAACAAAATAAAAATAAATTTTAAAAAACAGCTCCTCCATCTTTCCCGGCATTCCATCACGTAGTCTTTCATTATAGTGGCACTAGGAACTGAGATGTGTCTTGCCCAAACAGCTTTACTTATAAATGTTCATTGTAATGAGTTGCTGGTCTGAGTCAAGGCCTCTGGCTTCTGGTACACCATCAATACTGGACCCTCACCAAAACTCCTCTCAGACATCCTGCAGCTTTGGTTCCTCAGGACCAGTTCCTTCACGAGCACCAGCAGGTAATAGATGGGGTAGATGTTGGGGTGAGCCAATTAAAAGCCCTGGATGTGGGCCTGGGTGGTAGCTGAGCTGGTCAGTCTTGGCCTCTACCAGTACTGGTCCCCCAGGTGAGATTCAATGCCAGCTCTCCCGCACCCACACCATTGAGGCCGGATCTCCCATGCACGTGGTGTGGTGTGGAGCCAACTCTCCCACGTGCAGAGCCAACTCTCCCTTTTCAGGGGGCCTTGCGAGGTGGAGGGGACAGTTCTCCCAGGGCTGTCAAGGGTCAGGGACAGATCTCCAGCACGAGCGCCACTGGGGCTACCTGGAGCTTGGGGGAAGGAAAGCTCGCCCGCTGATCCCACTAGGACCAGCTCTCCAGTGCCCAGGCCGCTGGGTCCAGTTCAACACAGACCCCGGCTGCAGGAGGACCATGGATCCAGACACGGCCCTCAGCCACAGCACTGGCCAGGATACCACATGGCCCCAGGTGGCAGCACAGGCCACCCATATCAGCCCGTGCCTCACTTCCACAGCATCGTCAGCCCTGCTTCACTGTGGGGAGAAGCACTCCACTTCTCCTTCTCTCCCATATCTCCATCACATACCTGTTCATCTAGTGATGCCAACCTGCCCTGGCCCCCGGGCGCTGGGTGGGCCCTGTGGCTGTCTTCTGCCCACCTAGGCCTTGGTACACCCACCCTCACGTCAAGGGGCGTCAGGTGGATATTTATGTTTTCATTCATCTTTTTCTCTGAATACACTAACCATCCATTCATTTAAAAACGTATCATGCATTATTTTAACTATTTCCTCCTAAAATGTCAATGTAAAATATTAAACTACTGTATACAGTAACAAATTCAATTACTTAAGTGTGTCTAACTTGACCTCCATTTTAAGAAGCCCCATGCAGTTACATGCAAAGTCTTTCTTCACCATTCCCTGGTGCTCCAGGCATTTTATCAGTCTGTTAACATCTCCTCTTGTCCCTCCTTCCATTAAGTGAAACTCACTAAGTGAGATAAAGAGAAAAGAATGTATGAGATTAAAGGGTACATTTTTTTTTCTTCATTGACAATTTAAAAGCAATGAGAAATTGTACTTACTAATGAGCTTCATAATTCCCACCAGGACTCCCCAAAGTAGAAAACAGGATCATTTTTTAAGTAGTGTTGAAACCTAAAATAATTGATAGTTATGTTTTTGTTTTATTAATTATAAGCATAACTTAGCATTTCTGCTCAGCATGTTACATCACTGTAAACTCCTGAACTAGAAAGCAGATTGGTGTTTTTTAAAAGACAATTATGACTCTGTGGTGAGGTATGTAGATTTAGGTGAAATTAAAATCAAATCTCCAGTTGTTTGTTTACTCAGTATTTAATAGTTTACTGCATATTTGTCCACACATGCTGCCATAACAAAATGCCATAGATTGGGAAGACAGAACCACAAGAATGTGTCACTGAGAGTTCAAGATTCTAGGAGGGCCTTGACTTTAGGCTTGAAGACAGCTGTTGTGTCTTTACGTACCCACATAACCTCTTTCTGTGTGTAAGGGGGCACACTCTAGTCATGTCTTATCTTTTATTAAAAGGTGAAGAATCTCTATGTTGCTCAGGCTAGCCCCAAATTCTTGGGTTCAAGTGATTCCTGCTTCAACTTCCCACATACTTGGGACTAGAGGCCCATGCCACTGTGCCCAGCTCAACATCTCTTCTCGCAAAGACACGAATTTCATCACCAGAACTCTGTCTAATCATCATCTAATCCTAATAACTCCCTAGTTTTAAATGTTATCATGCTGTACATTCTGAGTTTGAAGAACATGAACACTGAGTCAAAATGTGTATACATGGCAGTACATCATGGCCATAAATCATTTAACAGAGAAGTGAAACAATTTAAGGGGAGGTGAAGCATTCCCTCCTGTAGGAAAGCTCATTAAGACAGGAAGTAAACAACTCAAAATAGCTTCAGGAAGTCCCTGAAACAGACCAGGTTCACTAGGTCTATAAGCGGTAAAGACAGTGGAGAGACATTCTCAGACAAGCCCAGGAGCCTGGAAGAAGCAGAGACCAGCCAAGCTGCCGAGAAGACACTCAGACCAGCTAAGTTGCCTGGAAGGGCCTCAGACCAACTGCACTACCTGGAAAGGACACTCTCCAACCTGTTGAGCTGCCTTCAGGCTGTGCAGTGTGCTCCAGGGTCACAGCTTTTATGAGCTGCCACCCACGCTGGGTCTTTGGAGATGCAGCTGTCTTTGAGTCTTTTCTGCTCCTGTAAATAGCCAATGTTCCTATAAGTAACCCAAATCAAACTCCCCATGGTGGACTTTGGTACTATCTGTAGTGTGCTCTCTTACCGGTTCCCTGTCTGGGGTGAGTCGACAGTTGTTCACATCGCCCCAGGAATAGTGCCACACAACACCACTTAGCTAACATGGCATGGAGGTTAGAAAAAGAGACTGAGCTTTCATTTCATTCTTTCTGAAGCAAGCTGTCACAAAATAGAGTGAAGTTGGAAGTCCTGACATGGGAGGAAACTTGATAACCTATATTTTGTCATATATACTTGCTTTGGTTCTACAGGTTTTTCTACGGTGTGTTCCCAGATGAAGACACTGGGTCCCAGGTAGAGTATCACTTGTGTATTATCACAATGTCAAGGGCATATTCAGATCTAGGTCTCAGAAATCCCACATCTCTCTGCTTTGATCAATTCCACTTTGAAATAGATAAAGGAGAGACCCATATTATAAAGAACAAGCTAACTCTGTTTTCTATCCTTGTAGAAGACAGTCCCTTTGCTTTGAGGAAAGGCTCTCATATAACACAGACAGAAATCTGGCAAGCACCCACCCTTTCCTGGGAAAAGCGAAGGTCCATTGAACCCTCCCCATGTGTACCCTTCTTTTATTTATCCCACATTTACTGAGGACTATCCATATGCCAGCCTCTTCATAGCAAGAGACCTTGTGCCATACAAAGCATCACCTTGAAGTGTGGGCAAATCTTTCTTCCTGTTAATTATATGTCAGAAAGACAAATAGCTGGTTTCCCATCTGTTGATGTTGATTGTCAACTTGACGGGATCTAGAGTCACCTGGGTGCCCATGAGGGACTATTTTTATTAGATTAATTGAGGTGGGAAGACTCACCCCAAAAATAGGCAACACCATTTCATGGCCTGGGATCCTGGACTGAATGAAAAGGAAAGCTCTAGCTGGGCAACATGCGTTTGTTCCTCTCTGCTTCTCGGCTGCAGATGCCATGGGACCAGCTGCCCCAGGCTTCTGCTGCCATGATTTCCACATCTGGAAACGTAAACCAACTAAGCCTCCCTCCCTTTCTTAAGTTCCTTTGGTCAAGAGGTTGCAACCCAGCAACAGGAAGAGTAACCAAGACACCAGCTTGTCTAGTCTATTTAACTTGTACCACATTGGTAGAGTGGGTGGACTGAGCTTTGAGCTCTTTGCAGAAGCTGAGGGGGAAGCAGGGCTTGCAGATCCCTTTACCTCCTACCTCAAACCAAGAGCGCGAGAGACCGCAATGGGGTTTGGTACCACATGGTCAGGAGAGCAAGCAGACTCTACTGAATGTCTAACTTAGTAGAAGAGCTGCCCGCTTTCAGTCCCCTGACGAGCTGGGAAAGCTGGAGTCTAAGCCTATATTCCTACAAGCACAGACAGAGTTTCTCATGAAGAAAGGGCATCCCTACTCTGCTAACATACAAGGACATTAAATCCACTGAGAGCTTGAATCCTTCCTAGAAGCTGGTCTATGCCTACTCGAGACCCAAATGAGACCCAAAATGGTGATTTTAAGGCCCAGAGAAAAGTTTACTACGTGTGCACTTTTCTGAATTCAGAGGGCCTTAGAACGAAGGTAGTCCCCCCGGGAGATGACAGGTTTGGTCAGAGAAGCCCAGCCCTGATACTCAAGGACAATACTTGGGAAGAAGGTAGACCAGGAATGTGACAATGGACTAGTCACCAGGAGCCCTCTGATTGCTGGGAGAACAGTCAAGCAGGAGGTGACAATTTCTAACAGTCAGGACCAAAGTAGGACAGTTAATATTTTAGGCAGCTGCAAAATGAAAATAGTAACGAGAAGGTACCTCTATCCTGAGACATGGTGATGACACTTGGGATGTGGACCTTCTGCCCCTAACTGCCTTACTCTCCAGGTTGCGTAAGGACAGTAGGTCCATGGGTGCAAACTGAGACTGGGTTGGCAAAAGACTTTGCCGATGGTGGACTACATGTCTGAAGTAATTCACTGACACACACATACCCCAGTTACCTCCTTTTTAACCGCTGATTTCTTAGAGGCCCCGGCACTCTCTCTCTCTTAAGCTCTGCTCTAAAGACCCCTTGGGACTTAAGCCAGGCCTAGCCCAAACAGCAAGCACCCAAACATATCTGCCTTCTGCCGCCTGGACCAAAAGACACTCTTGGAGGTCCTTGAGCAAGCATTAACCATTTGTAGGAATTAGGTATCCAGGACAGAGGGAAAAGATACAACCCTTTCCTTATTGTCCCAGTTGAATTACAATTGTAGTGTATATCTTATTGAATGGGCAGATGTTTATCTTCTATTTTATCTGTGTGTGTGTTTACAAAAAATCATAAAGTAGCATAGAGACTAGAATAAGCATCAAATAGAGTCCATTTAGCTTTATTTAAATGGCACTAACACCTCCACAGGTTAATTACACAGATTTCAGTCATACCATGTTCCATCCATTATCTTCAAGCTATTTATCTCATCCAAGCTGCAGCTGCCCCCTGACTGAAATATGGACATGCTAATAGAAGACAACCAACGCCTCAGAAGGGGACAGAGGAGAGAATAATTCATGAACAGCATTTAGAAAAACACCCAGGCCATTGCTGAAGTGCTCAGCAAATGAAACTGCGCATGTATCAATGTTCCTAAAATTTTGCCCAATCCAGAAACTGAAAACTGGGGTATCGCAAAGAGAGACTTAGAAAGGAAACGCCTGCCTATATTCTGAACAGTACGGTAATAGTGTTGTGGCTTCCTCGCTTGCCGCTTCTATCCATCGCTTTTCTGTAGCATGCTGGAAAAAAATCAACCACAGCACACTCCACCACCCACAGCCCGGAGGCTCTCTGCAGTTCTTCTGAATGAGTCAGCACACCCCCAAGCACCTTGGTCACTCTTCAGAAGCACACAGCTGCAGGTTCCCAAACAAGCTGCTGCTGGTGCTCTCGGTAAACTCTTTGGCAAGCTGAGGGGGTGGGGGGGGAGGTGGGGGGGAGGTGATAAGGATCACAGGTAGGCATCTTCTTAGGTGCGGCTTATGGGGGGGGGGAAAGGAGAGCTGGAGCGTTCACAACTGTGAAATAAGCCCAAATGGCCAGGGTGTTGCAAGGCTGCTCAGAATTGCTGGCTGGAGGAAGCATGGTTGATAGTTGAAGGAAGCCTCATCTGCCCACATAGCACCTTACTGTAAACAAGGCAGAAAGCCCCAGTTTCACACCCGCCAACTTCACACAACCAGCTGAGCCCAGAGCAGTTCTGTCAAGCTCTGTTCCTACCTAGTCCTCCTTCAGACAGGCACTTTCTTGAAGCTGTGGATAAAGGCACTCGCTAGAGTGCTGGGAAGTTCTTAGCAAAAGCTGTGAGCAAGAACTCGGAAGTTCTGAATGAAATTCCTCAAGCATATTACACCAAAGGAAATGGATGGGCTTCCCACAAATAAAATTAGAATTATCTCTCTACCCCATGGGGATCATAAGGTCATAATCCTTTGCAAAAATAAACTATAATGTGTGATACACACACACACACACACACACACACACACACACACACACATATATATAATATATATTATACAAAATCCCAATTAATAGAATACTTAGGCAAGAAAGTGCCCTAGTCTTCAAACATAAACTTTTAACCAAAGACTCTTCTAAAAATATTCAGCCATTGAAAGGGTGCATTGTAATAAAAATTGCATTTGGAGGATTTGGAATTTTGAAATGAACCAAAGACAGTTAAATAAGTGCATATCATTTTATTTTGATATTTATATTTCAAAACGCAGTTCTTGAAAAACCTCTGTCCATCCAACTCTTAGGTATGATTTATATTTTTAGTGTGCTGACTTTTTTTCTAGAGGGAACTTGGACTGAAATGTGTTTTTCGTGTGAAAAGGAACAAGGGCGCTTCCATCTTTGGTTCCTGAGGGAGACATTCAAGCAGCTTGAAAAGTTAGATCCTTGGGGGGCGGCGGGGGTAGAAACCTTTCATGAATAATGATGGTATCGGGTGCCAGAATAAGGTTGGAAATTTTGACTTAAATTTATCAGATGCTCTTCAAAATAGACATAAAGTAAGTTCTAAAAGAATAACTATGCTCATGTGGTGCAGAAAGACCCTGATGTGTCTGGATTTGTCTTTAAGCCATATCTTCGTTGACCCCAAGGTAATAATGAAATGCCAGTATATGCATAATGCTTGGCGGAGGGCCCCTGCTGAACTGCGCTGGTTCCCACATCTTAGCACAGACGAATGCTATTTATTGCTCGTCATTTTTCTAGTCAGCCCACTGCTTTCTAAGCTCTGTCTCCTCAGCTCACTGATACCTCTGACACTACGGCTTTCAAAGGTTACTGGTGACCACAAATTGGCAACTCAGAGGACGGGTTTCCAGTCTGAGCACTCACCACCTGCCCGTTGGCATCTGGCGTCAACCACCACACCCTCTTCCTCTGCTGTCTACGACGCTCTTGATTCTCGGCAACTTGGCTCTCTGTTTTCAGTCCCTCCCTACCCTTCTGTCCCTTCATGTTGCTGTAGCTGAAGATTTCACCCTTATCCCCCTGCTCCCCTAAAACACACCCTCTAGAGACTTCAGCGAGCCCCACACTCCCACTAGAGACTAAAAAGTCTCAGAACTTTCAGTCCAGCCCACACGCAGCAACTGAGCTCCAAACCTGTGTTCAACTACGGTTGGGCCTTCCCACTTCTCTTCTTCCTGTTTCTTCACTCAGATCTTGCTAAGTAGCGTGACACCCACCAGTGGCTCATAGAAGACATTCAGGGCCTCATATTTGTCCTACCCCATATCTGCTGTACTCAATCACAGACAGAAATTCTGCTTCCTGAACTTACATCTGCCCCGCTCATCCTCCCAAAACATCACTCTATGATACACTCGAGAGCAGAAAGCATCTCTGGCTCTTTCTGTCTTGTGAGGTCTACAAAACTCATCTCATAGACCAACTGCCTCAAAAGTACATCATTTCAAGTGTGTTTTCCTGCAAAAGCTCAACTTGCCCTGAAAAATTTCAGCTCCCAAACAAACAAAAAAATGTCCCTTAATTATTAAAAATTCTCCCTAAAGAATGTAGAAGTAGAGACTGGAGCGTGGCTCAGTGTTCATAGTGCTTGCTACTCTTGCAGAGAACCCCAGTTTAGTCATGCCCCATCCCCACATCAGTCAGCTCATGACCACCCATAACCCCAGCCCCAAGGAATCCAATACTTTCTTCTGGCCTCCAAAGGCACCTGCACTCACATGCACATGCACACATGCACACACACATAAATAAAAATTAAATGAAATTTTAAATGGGAAAAATACCTGTCCCTTTCTAAGGTATCTTATGGAAATGTCAGTATAAAGAAATGTCCTCAATAATTTCTTTCAAAGGATGATCACTATTTTTTTTAAAAAAAAAACCTGCCTTGTAAAAATGTTGACAGGCTATTTTGTGCTAAGTGGCAGGATGGCCAAACTGAAGTGAGCTGAGGCAGGCAACCGAGGGTAAACCAATATATGAAAAAGAAGATGTCAGCCACTACTAATTACTCAGCAGGATATAACAGAGAGCACCTTGGAAACTGCGTTACCCTGGTGTCTCAGTTTGGGTTCCTATTGCTGGGATAAAACACCATGACTAAAAGCAAGTTCAGGAGGAAAGGGTTTATTTCACTTACACTTTTCATTATTGAGAGAAGTCAGGACAGGAACTCAAGCAGGGCAGGAACCTGGAGACAGGAGCTGATGCAGAGGCCGTGGAGGGGTGCTGCTTACTGACTTGCTCCCCGTGGCTTGCTCAGCCTGCTTTCTTATAGAACCCAGGAACATCAGCCCAGAGTGGCACCACCCACAGTGGGCTGGGCCCTCCCCCATCAATCACTAATTAAGAAAATGCCCTACAGGCTTGCCTACAACCCCATCTGATGGAGACATTTCCTCCGTTGAGGTTCCCTCCTCTCAGATGACTCTAGCCTGTGTCAAGTTGACAGAAAACCAGCCAGCGCGGCTGTCGGAGTGACACACAAACACATCACAGTAAAAGCCACCACCTGTCCTTTCCTGCTGATCCCCACGATCACACACCGACATCAACATCATGATAGAAAACATTTTATAAACGTAAAACGTCCCACGCTTTTACAAATTCGAACACTTCAAAACGTCAGCCTCCTCAAATCCTAAGTCTCTTTTAGAATCACCAGTCTCTCAACTGTGGCCTCCTGTAAAGGGAGGTGAGTGAGAAAAACTAAGTGAGATGCATTCTTATTTCAAGCAGGAAGAGCCGGGGCACAGTCACAATCTGAACAATGCAGAACAAAACTCTTGACAGTGTAAATAATTCAGTGTCTAATGTCTAGGATCCACTCACCGCCTTCTGGCCTCCTCCAAAGGGCTTGGGTCACTTCTCCAGCTCCGCCCTCTGCAGCACACACAGCTTGTCTTCTAGGCTCCAGCCAGCTCCACTCTACCGCTGCTGCTGTTCTTGGTGGTCATCGCATGAGACGAGCATCTCCAAAATATTGCTGTATCTTGTATTTTCACCAATAGCCTCCTGCAGGCTCTCTTCAGAAACTCCAGTCCTGCTGCACAGTGCCAAGCCTCAGCTGTTCTATGTGACCCTTTCACACCTTCAAACCCAGTACCACCTGCAATGACTCTTACACTACCAACTTTGGCTGCCCCTGAGGATGTGCTTCCCAGAAGATTTCACCCCAAGGATGCTGGTCTCTTAAGTAATCACCACTAATTTCTCAGCTCCAGCCTAGCAGCATCCATCGTCCCAGCAAAGCTAAGGTTTCACTTTAGCGGTTCTGGTATCTTGTTCATTACAGCTGATTCTTCAGCCACAGCTAACCAGAACCACTGTTTCTTAGCTCAAAATATTCAGCAGCCTGGAGAGAGACTTGGAGTGACTGTCAAACTTGCCTCTGGAGCTCATCAAGCCAGGCCTCTTTGTGTCTCTCAACATTCTTGTCTTCCAAGCTCCCACAGAACAGCTCACCAAGCTTTTAATATTCAGTGGCTTTTCTAGCCCAAAGTTCCAAAGTCCTTCCACAATCCTCCCCAAAACAACACGGTCAGTTCTGTCACAGCAACACTCCAAGGATCCTGGTACAAATTTCTTAGTTAGGGCTACTTTTACTGTGATCAAACACCATGACCAAAAAGCAAGTTGGGGAGGAAAGGGTTTATTTGGCTTACATTCCCACATCATAGTCCATCACTGAAGGAAGTCAGGACAGGAACTCAAGCAGGGCAGGAACCTGGAGACAGGAACTGGTGCAGAGGTCATGGAGAGGTGCTGCTTACTGGCTTGCTCCCCATGCCTTGCTCAATCTGCTTTCTTAGAGAACCCAGGACCACCAGCCCAGGGATGGCACCACCCACAATGGGCTGGGCCTTCCCCCATCACTCACTAATTAAGAAAATGCCCCACCGGCTTGCCCACAGCCCAGTCTTATGGAGGTGTTTTCTCAATTGAGGTTTCCTCCTCTCTGATAACTCTAGCCTGTGTCAACTTGACATAAAACTAGCCAGCCCGCCTGGGTAGTGAGACACAGCTTTTCTCAGAGGATTCCATATAAACTGAGACACCCACTTTCTTAAAATCATAGGCTACCAAAGGGACAACCAGGAGGAAAAACATTCCAAACCAAAAAAGCCTCTGTATTGAAAAGCCGTGAGGCCAGAAATCAGGTGGATCTTTGGCAGAAAGGAAAGCGAGATGTGAGTGGTCCAAATACAGTGAGCAAGAAGCACAAGTGAGTGGCTTGTGGGTGTTACAGTTGTGGCCCACAGACTCTAAACTGATCCTGCAAGGGAGGATTACTATTTTCTCTCACACAGGGAGAAAGAAAAAACAGGTGTTTCTTGGCGGTGCCTGTGATTCCAAAGCAGCATAAATCCAATTATAAATCCAATGTGTGTGATATCCTGGACATTTCCCAAATGATCCGGCCCCAACTGTGCCTCAGTTGACCTCAGTCATTCACTGGTTTCTCTGACATTTTGGCCCAAAAGGAATATTCTTTCATGAGCTCTTTAGGTATTCAAGAGACACTGAAGTATGTGAAATGTGGGGCAGCAAGCCCAATGTTCATAAACATTTGTGTTTTCTGAGCACAAAATTATATATAAATATTGAAATTAAAACAACAGATATGTATAAGGAGAAAACATATCCCATATGTCTTTTTTTAAATTGGCTTCTTAAGGCTTGCAACCTTAGTTTCATTTTGTTGTATTTGTTTAATTTTATGTGAGTCTAAATATGGCCAGGGGGATATGAGGAACAAGACCTTCACGAGGTAGAGAGAGGGCTCAGGGTTAAGAGCACTTGGAGCTTGTGTAGAGGACCAGAGTTGGGGTTCCCTGTACTCATTCATGTCAGACAGCTCCAACCACCCTGTAACTCCAGTTCCAGGGGGTAGCCTAGGCCCTCTTCTGGCGCGGACACACACACACACACACACACACACACACACATACACATACACGCATGGGGAAATAAAGATGAAATTTATCTTTTAAAATTTTTATTAAAAATACTAATAACTTCTGTGATCACTCAGGCCATGAAACAGAGCGTTATCAACACTGTGAATTGTTTTTATGTCCACCTCCACTATACATGGCCTTCCTAGCACAAATATTCAGTTTTCATCTTGAGGCTTGTTGTATCGTGCAACTAATCATTGACCAACAACGTGAATGAGTCTTCAATGCATTTTGCAAAGTAAAAGAAGCCGGTGTGAAAGTTTATGGCTGATTTTTTTTTTTATAGTGCATTAAGTGTCTAAGGCTGGGAAACAGATAAGTGGGTACTGGAGTTAAAGGATGAGGCAGGGGCTGACAACAAGGGTACAGGGGAGGGAATTTAAGGACTAATAAAACAGAATGAACATATGGTAAGATACACACAAGTCTGTGCACTTGGCAAAATGCATAGAACTCTGCATCGTTAAAAACTAAGATCCACCAGGATGGGGGCGTGGAAGACCGACTGTGCATGTTGGATATGAATATCTTCCCTGTAGTGGTTATAATGGGAAATGTATCTCCACACACAGGCTCATGTGCTTCAACATCTGGTCCCCAGCTGGTGATGCTGGCTTACATGCTAATGGAACCTTTGAGACACAACAAACATGAGACATCAGGGGCAGGCCTTGAAGACGATGTCCACATCTGGTTCCAGCCCAGGCTCTGTGTCCTGCTCTGTCGGGATGTGGGGGGCCTGTCCCCTCACATGCTTCCCGCTACAGATGGAGCTGTCCCAGCTGCCTTGCCTTCCCCGCCGTGGCAGACTGTGTCCCCCGAAACTGTGAGCCAAATGATGTCTTTCTCCCTGTAAGTTCCTTTGTCAGCTATTGGGTCACAGCAATGAGAAACGTAACGAATGTAACCCCTGAAAGAGGAGAGTAGTAAAGGAAAAACTGATCTAAGCAATTGAGAATGTTTTTAACAAATACTACGGCTAAACACAAACAGTTCACATTACACTCTAGCGAGTAAATGCGTTCCTCATAGGCATATGGTTTTGTAACTCTAAAACCTTTCTACTTGAAGATGAGGTTTGAACAGAAGCAGAGATATATTGCAGATATTAAAATGAAGGCTTATGACTGTTGGAAAAACGAACTAGAAATAAGGAGAGCAGCAAGGCTACATGTGATTTTATGATTAAGATAGATGATGATGATGACAATGATGATGAAAATAGATAGATAAATGGTAGATTAGATAGATAGATAGATAGATAGATAGATAGATAGAGAGATAGATAGATGACTAGATAGATAGATAGATAGATAGATACATAGATAGATAGATACATAGATAGATAGATGTACACAAGTAATGAAACTAACATACATCTTTTTACTTCTATTTATTGAGAATAGCCAGAAACAGTAACACTTTAGTAGAAATTATACACATTACCCACTCAATGTGTAGTATAGTCAAGTTCCCTTCATTGCATGTCTAGTAGGCTGTCTGTGAAGCTCTGACAATAAAGCCCACATTGCCATGGAGACGAGTATATCAAAGATACCTGAAGCATGGGATGTTTGCCTAGGAAAGCTGCAGCCACTGAGTGAAGCTGAGCTGAAAAAGAGGCCGCCACATGTGCCAAGAGCTATAGAGCCAGAGGTACCTAAGCCCGTTGAAGTGTGTTAAATGGTGCACCATGAGCCCCAGATGGCAAAAGTGGATCTGTGGGATTTGGTAATTTGAATCCTGCTGGGTCTGGTGTTATGTTAATCTGATATGTCTTGCAATGTCTCCATTCCCTCTCTTTGTAATTGTTCAACCTGTGCCATTGTATACTAGAAACATAAACCTATTTTCTCTCTGTGTGTGTCTCTCACTCTCTCTCTCTCTGTCTCAAAAAAAGAAACAAAAGCAAAAACGAAAGAAGCAAGAAACAATAAAAACCACAAAAAACAAAAATCAAAACAAACAGCCAAAATATCAATAAGACAAAAAAAAATTCCCTGAAGAAAACAAAACAAAAACCAAAAAGTACACAAAAATACCACTGAGTTAATTTTGTGTTGGCAGACTACTCCCGGGCAGGATGGGACTGGCCCTGGACTGTGTTTGATCAAAGCGCCCCCCCAACACACACACACACACCCTGTGACATTCCATTGGATAAAACTGATTTTTCCCTTTGCCTACCTTTGGTAGGTATCAACTGCAGATAGCTTCTCCGTTGGGGGGGAGACCGTGTCCACTTCCTTTTCTCAGTGCCAGGGCCCCATCTGGCTTGAACCTGTCCAGGTCTTGTGTGTGCAGCCACAGTCTCTGTGAGTTTATAAGTCTGGAAGACACTGTTTCCTCGGTGTCCTCCATCACCTCTGGCTCTTACAATCTTTCTGCCTTTTCTTCTATATAGACTCTTGAGTCCTGAGGGGTGGGGGGGGTTGGATGGAGACATCTCCCTTAGGACTGAGGGCTCCAAAGCCTCATTTTTCTGCACATTGTCCAGTTGTGAGCCAGTGTGTTAATTCCTGTCTACTCCAAAAAGAAACTTCTCTGGAGGGTTGAATGGTGTTCAATCACCCTGCCCAAAACTCAACTCCAAATGGATCAAGGACTTCAACTAAAAGCCTGATATCCTGAATATGATAGAAGAGAAAGTGGAGACTAGCCTTGAACTCATGACACAGGAAAGGACTTTCTGAATAAGATAAAAGTAGCACAGGTACTTGGAACAATTAATAAATGGGACCTCATGAAAGCAAAAGGCTTTGATAATGGCGTCATTCAAAGTGGCGGCCTACATAATGGGAAAAGATCTTTACCAGTTATGCATCTGATAGAGGGTTAGTATCTAGAATATATACAGAACTAAAAAAAAAACCTGGACATTAAGAAAACAAATAAGCTAAGGGGAAAATGATGGGATATAGAACTAAGCAGAGAGTTCTCAAAAGATGTAACATAAGTGGCTGAGTTAAAGCGTCTTCAACATCCTTAGCCATCATGGAAATGCAAATTAAAATCTCTACTTTGAGATTTCATTTACCCCAGTCAGAATGGCCAGATCAATAGTAAAATAGTCAAAATAGCACAAAAAAAAAAAAGCAAAAAGCAAATGACCGAACATGCTGATAAGGAAGTGGGGAAATTGTTGGTGAGAAAAGGAACTGGTACAGCTACCATGGATATCAGTGTGGCAATTCCTCAAGAAGTTGAAAAGCGATCTATCTTATGATTCATCCATACCATTCTTGAGTATATACCCAAAGGACTCTCCTTGGACTGCTTTCTCATCCATGTTTATTGCTGCTCTATCCATAAACAGCCAGAAACTAGAAGTGTCCTAGATGCCCATCAGCTGATGAATGAATAATGAAAATCTGATATGTTTACATAATGGGATATTATTCAGCTCTTACAAAAAAGGAAATTAGGAGTTTTCGGGTAAACGAGTGAAGCTAGAAGTCATCCTGAGTGAGGTAACCCAAACCCCAAAAGAAAAACCTTATGTGCTTTCTCTTATACGTGCTATTAGCTTTTAAGGTTTCAATATGTGTGCTTCGATCTGAATAGCCACAGAAGTTAGGTACCCAGTGGGAGATGGGGCGTGGGGCATCTTCCCAGGAGGGGGAAATAGAAAATAGAATACAGTGTCATGGAGAGATAAAGCAGGAACTAGAATAGGAGAATTAAATAGGGTGGGGGTGGGAGAGAAGGGCAAAGGAGGGAATATGGGGTGCTGGTCATAACAGCTGGCCACATGTGAAAAGGTTGCTGGAGGTGGTGTCTTTTCTCTATTGTTTTTGGCTAAAATCACGTGTCTGTAGGTGTGTGAACTCAATGTCTGGGTCTTCAATTCAATTTCATTGGTGAGTGTGAGACTCCTTTTTTCTTTTCCAGGATTTACCGGCCAGATGTAATTTCCCAGCGGGAATCAGAATCCCCCACTCCGGACTGGCTTCATAATAAAATAATGGATTTCACTTAGTGCCAATTTTGGCCAGGCGTTAGCTAAAATGTTTGGTGATTTCTGTTGTATTTTTACTTTCTCAGCCCGAAACCCTGAGAACAGAATCGTGACAAAGGAGTGGGAGGTACACATGACACCTGAGCATCACAGATGCATTTTGCAGAACTTTGACCTCTCCAGGGTCTCGTAGATACATTTTGGAGAACCTCTGCCTCACCCCCACTGAAGCTCAAAGTTTGTCTCAGAGGTGAGGAGCAACAAGCCTCAACCAGCCCAGTTCCTCGGGTACTGGTGCTGTCGTCTGACAAGGCCCGCCCCCCTCTTGACTTCCGAATCACTGGTTGGTCTGCTTTCCAATACTCCGATCATTCTAGGTAGAACTAACTCTCCTTTGCATCTGCTGAGCGGACCCTCATCATCTCTTCAAAGCCTCCCTGTTTCCCACCAACTTTCCCCAAGCAGAAGCAGAAATCAAATATCTAGTTCTGATTATAATGGCCAGGAAACTTGTTTCCCTTCCAGACTGACCTGAAATCCTGATACTGCCTGGACCGAGGCTCTTCGTGCTCCGGCATTTGAGACACAGCTGTTTGGGTGAGTTGTGTGTGAATCAGGCTTTGACACCACCATCCTGGCCTCCTCTTTGAGACAAGAAAAAAAAAGATGAAAACAAATGTTTCCACTTTAGCGGAGAAAATCCAGTCTGTGGTTTCCCTGGTACTTCCTACCACACCACTGAGAACTTCAAGTCACTCAGCCCCATGGTGCTACAATTTTCCTTATTTGCTAAGCCGATGTTCAAAATAAGAACCAGTTTCCTTAGCAGCATTTGATTTTGATTTTTACTGAAACTTGTGTGGTTAAGAACATTTTTATGCTAGCAGATTCGTGACCTTTAAGTCAGGGAAAAAAACAAAACACACACACACACACACACACACACACACACACACACACACACACACACAAATCTCTTAAAGGCAGAACTTTTTCTCCCAGCTCGGTCTCTTCTCACTTTAGAAACAGCAACCCAGAGCGACGCTTCTCACAGCTGTGCCCTGGAATCAGCCAATCCTCTTTTTTTCCACCTCTCAGTTCCCCAGGAACTCAGGAGCTCTGGACCATCGCTGCATGGCGGTTACCAGCCAAAACGTTTCAAGACTTGTCTTTGTGCATGATGAGCTGAGCTCATCCACAACGGGCATGGGAAAATGGCAGACGGGATGGCGGTGACAGTCATGAGAAGTCTGTACAATGTATTTTGATCATATTCATCTCCCTAGATCTACCCCTACCTCCCTGTCTCCCCCAAACTTCATGTCCTTTTTGTTTGTTTGTTTTTGTTTTAATTTACTATGTCCAATTTACACCATCTATATACTCACAGGTATGGGAGCATCCATTGGACCTTAGTCCATCTAACAGGGACCACACCCTTGAAGAAAATGACCCTCCCCCGCAGCATCCAGCAGCCAATAGTTCCTCAGTTAGAGGTGGGGTTTTTGAGATCCCCCTGCTCCATGCTAAAATATTAACTGGCTTGAACTTGTTCTGGTCTTTAACAGGCAACCACAGCTGCTATGAACTCAGGAGTATAGCCCTTCTGTCATGTTAGAAGAAGGTGTTTCTCTCTAGTTCTTCCAGACCTCTGGCTCTTACGGTCTTCTGCCTACTCTTAAGAGATGGTCCCTGAGCCTCAGTGAGTTGGTGGTATAAGTGTCCCATGTACGGCTGAGTATTCTATTGACATTCTCTATACTTTGATCCGTTGGTAAGTTTCCATGCTTAATGGTGACTTTTAGCCAGACCAAATTAAATGAGACTGCTCCTATCTCTATAATAGGACTCTAATATGACATCAGTTAAGAGTCTAATAACTTGATGCCCCAGAAAAGTCACCAAGTCTCAGGTGTTGAGACCACTGGTTCCTATGAGACCATAGGAACTTCAGAGATGAGGGGCTGTGGTTCGCCAGTGACTCACGGGGCATGCTCTTTTCTGTTGCTTTCTCTGGGTTTGTGCTTTGTGGTGTTGTCCTGATTCACCCCAGGTATCCCCAAGAGTCATGAGTTAAAGTAGAATTCAAGGAAACAGCCATGCTTTCCACAGCACTATGATGACAAAGTGCCTTTACCAGATTAGTTCATCAACTGATCATCACTGTCCTGATATCCTGTAGACAGGGTCACACTTGCAGATGGCATTGGAGCCTGGCCCCTTGGTTAAATTCCATCAATCTCGGTGTTTTAGCCTAAGGAAACCAACTGTGGGGATTTCCTAACTCCTAAACCAGAGTTTCCAGCGTTGACATTTTCCAATTACTTAGTACTTTCTGCCTTATTCACAGTCTCACACTTTATGATTTAAAAAAAAAAAAGATAGCTGAGCTCATTCACCCAGAATTCTTGATGTCCCCAACTCATGTTAATAAAATATATATATATATTTGACACATAGTTCTGAAGATTCTGGTCCGAGATTAGGAAGTCCCATTTCTTTGGGCCTCCAGCAATGTCAGCACATCAGGGCTGGAGATCAAAACACATCATGATCAGGAGGCAAAGAGAGAGGGGTCTGCAGGAGTCAGGGCCTCTAAGGACTTCTCTCAAGGATGTGGCTTCTAAAATTCCACCGCCTCTCAATGGCACCATCCTAAGTGTCTTAGCTATTTTTTTCCATTGCTGTGACAAGACACCATGACCAAGGCAACTTATAAAACAAAGCTGTGGTTGTTTTTTGTTTTGTTTTTCCTTTGGGGTCCCCACTTCTCAGCTCCAAAATAGATCTACACACACACAAAAAAAAATAATAATAATACACAAAGACTTATTCTTACTTATGAATGCCTGGCCTTAGCTTGGCTTGTTTCTGGCCAGCTTTTCTAACTTAAATTATCTGTTTCTCTTTAACTATGTTTTGCCTCTGGGCTTTTTACCTTTCTCTCTTCTACATATCTGTCTTTCCTTTTTATTCCATGGCTGGCTGTGTGACTTTGTGGCTGGCCCCTGGTGTCCTCCTCTCCTCTTTTTCACACCTTGCCCCCTTCCCTAGATTTCTCCTACTATTTATTCTTCCTGCCTGCCAGCCCTACCTATTTCTTTCTCCTGCCTAGCTATTGGTTGCTCAACTCTTAACTAGACCAATCAAGTGTTTTAGACAGGCAAAGTAACACAGCTTTACAGAGTTAAACAAATGCAGCATAAAAGAATGCAACACATCTTTGCATCATTAAACAAATATTCCATGCACAAACAAATGTAATACATCTCAAACTAATATTTCATAACACTAAGTATTTGATTGGGGGATGTGGCTTGGTTTCAGAAAGTTAGAATCATAGCAGAGAGCAGAGCTGCAGACAGGCAGGCATAGCACTATAGCAATAGCTGATCCATCAACTGAGACAAAGAAAGCTAACTGACAATGGCTTGAGCCTTTAAAACCTCAAGGCCTATCCCCAGTTATGAACCTCCTCCAACAAGGCCACACCTCCTAATCCTTCCCAAACAGTTCCACCAACCAGGGACCAAGTAATCAAATATATAAGCCTATGGGGCCATTCTCACTCCAAAACTAGGGATCAGGCCTATAACACATGAATGCTTGGGGGACAGTACCCATATTCAAGCCACAGCGCTCATAATCATGATTCTTATTTTCCCAATGCTTTCAGTGTCTTGTGTGGAACGCCCTCAATGAAGTAAAATAAACGAAACGCAAAGTATTTGAAACTGTCACAGCAAATGCTTTGGAAGATTAAGCACATAGCATTGATAAGAAATAAGAATGATTGGGAAGGTGGCTCACTGAGTAAAAGCACTTGCTGCTCATGCATGAAGACCTGAGTTCAGCTCCCCAATAATATCACGAAAAACAAAACGTGTGTCATGGCACGTGCTTTCTAACCCTAGGTCTAAAGGGTAGGGACAAAGGACCTCTGGACTAGTTAGCCTAGGCTAAATGGCGGGGCTCCAGATTCAGTGGGAGACTCTCTCAAAAAACAAGATGTCACACAATAGAGGAAAAATGGGAAAAATGCCTAATAGCATCAACTTCTGGCATCTGCATGACCATGCACAGGTGTGCACATCAGCATATACAAGTGCATGTGTATACACACACACACAGAGGGTGGGGACACATATTATGGTTTCATAGATTTGGAAGACTCCTGAAAAATTCAGTTAGCACTCAAGCATGGTAGTGAACACCTTTAATCTCAGCACTCAGGAGGCAGAGGTAGATTGGGTCTTTGTTAGCTCAAGGCCAGCCTGGTCTACACAGTGAGCTCAAGGGCAGCCAAGGCTACATAGTGAAACCCTGTCTCAAAAGAAGAAATCAAGTAGCATGTTGATCTTGGGCAAAATGACTGACATCCACTGCTTCCTCACTACAAGTAATCCTGGAAATGTATGCAAGTAATGAATGCTTGAGATGATGGATGTGTTAATCGCCATGAATTAAATATTGCATACTGTACATATACTATACATGCATAAAATACGTACATAGGGTCCAGAAAGATGGTACACAGTTAAGAAAACTTCCTGCTCTTCAAGAGGACCACACAACTGCCTGTAACCCCAGCTCCAAGGTTTATAATGCCATCTTCTGGCCTCCCAGGGCATCTGCACACACACACACACACACACACACACACACACACACACAAATAAAAATAAATCATAAAAAACAAAATACACACATGAATAATATATGTATCATATTTATCACATGTAGGCATGTATCGATAAATCACACTGTACCCAATAAATATTTGTAGTTGCCCAATATATAATACAAAATATGTGTTATACATGTATCAGAATGACACATTATACTCCCCTAAATATGCACAATTGCTAGGTGTCCGTTTAAATTTTTTAAATGATTTTTTAAATTTTTGTTTTAGTTATATTTATGGGGAACTATGCATACATAAGAACAGGTGCCCACTGAGTTCAGAACAGGAGGTTGTAACCCCCTAGAGCCCCCCAATATGGATGCAGCTTATCCCAAGGAAGCGCTCTTAACCACTCAGCCTCAAGTTGAACTTTCTATTTTTAATGAAAACGTTGTCTTGTAGAGGAGGCCAGTGACAGGATTCGTTCATTCACTCAACAAAAATAATACCAATAATAAGTATAGGGATAATTTATTGAGCATTGTCTTTCTTCAAAGCAATTCTCAAACATTTTTCTTTAATAATTCTCACGACTGACTTATGACTTCCCACTTTGCATAGCAGGGGAGTGAGATTTGAAGACAATAAATGATATCCTTAACGCTTTGCCACAGATAAAAAAAATCTACGTTTTGCTGAACCCTACCAACGGCTCTTGTCTACAGCCTTACCCATGGCCCTTAACCTAGTCGCTCATCAGTCCTATTTCATACTTGGTTGTCACACATCCTGGGGTTGGTGGTGGCCATCCCCAGGCCATAAAGGGCTGTTTAATGTGGCTTTACAGTTGCAACTCACATGAGGTTGGTACTTTCCCCTTTAATTCTTTGTCACCATCTGACCAAATGAAACCCTCTCTGAGGCAGCCAAGCAGCCAACCCAGATGCTGGTCGCACTGCAGGTGAGCCACCATGTCCCTACTTCCTGCCCATGCTGTCAATCACCTGTGCTTAGGGATAAGTGTGCTCATTTAGAAAGTTAAATTTTGGGTCTGGGTTACATCTAAAAATAGACCCCATGCATCAAATATTGGGGTCAGAGGTTATAGGGCAGACCAACAACTGGGCCATTATAACAACTGAGACCAGCTGCATCTGCCTACCAACTAGCAGGACTGAGCTCCGGTTCCCCCAGCACAAGTAACTCAACTTCCTGTTGAAACAGGAAGACTGCCGGAGGCTGGACTTGGAGGGATGTGCTTCTCACCGTGGTCCTTTGGCACAACCCTGATCTTGTTTGTAGACACATGTACTGTCACCAGCTACCAGCATCATAATCTGGCCTTGGGAACCCTAACAGACCAGACTTGGCTACCCAATAATAGTGAAAGGCATAGAAGAGAAAATTTATTCAATTCAACCACTTTGGGAGGATGAACAAAGAGACTTAGTGCCCCTTCCAAGTCTGATGGAGTCCAAGCATGAGGGTAAAATTTAAATAGAAGACACAAGGTATGTGTAACTAAGCAATCCTCTCAAGGTATGTGGTGTGTGTGTGTGTGTGTGTGTGTGTGTGTGTGTGTGTGTGTCCCCAGCCATCATCATCATCTCAATCCAGTCTCTCCTGCAAGGTCATCATACAAGGTATAAATATTTTTTCCAGAGACAAGTGTCTCCTCTGACTGTTCCCAAGACTTCAGCCTTCCCTCCTCTCCGCATTCAATTTCTGAGGAAATTCCTATTTCTAAGAGTACACTGGTTCAAACAAATCTGATAGCCTAGGAAGGGTATCCTGAACACACTATGTCAAAAACATAGGTAGATGCCTGTGTGTCTTTCCACAAGGTCAGAATGTATCGAATAACAACAAAATTGCAAAGTGCCTTTTATTTCTATCACAATTACCAGCACTAACTCTCAGATCACACATCACAATCACACGGTGTGTGTGTGTGTGTGTGTGTGTGTGTGTGTGTGTAGATTATAAAATAGATACAAAGAATTGAAGAGGCAAGGAGTTTCAAAGAGATCTGAGAAGCCAAAGATGGGGTGCAGATAGCGATGCCTGAGTGTCTTTACGGAGGAGATAACAAAGCCACACCAAGCTTCAGAGAAGGAGTGAGTCAGACCACTGCGGGTCACAGGTTTAACAGTGAGACTGAACAGATTGGTCCAGCCACAGAGGCCAAAGGGCAGAGCCAGGGCCAGATAGAGATACAGGCTGATAGACTGGACGGCAAGGTGGGTGGCAGGTTCTGACGGTGAGTAGGATGGACAAGAAGCAATTTGAGTAGGCTGCATCAACAGCAGGGTGGTCCAAGATGAACTGAAACCCATGGGATTGTCCAGAATTCTCTGCCTATTAGTAAAACACACACACACACACACACACACACACACACATACACACACACACTACACACACTCAGACACACACATAACACACACACACATAGAGACACACACACACATAGAGACACAGACACACATACAGACACAAACACACATACACACACAGAGACATGACACATACACACATATACTTACACATACACAGACATACACACACAGAGACATACATACACAGACACACACACACACACACACACACACACACACACGACACACACTCAGACACACATAATACACACACATAGAGACAGATACACACACAGAGACACAAACACACATACACAGACACAAATACACATACACACACAGACATGACACATACACACATATACTTACACACAGACACACCCACACACACACAAACACACACACAGGGGGAGAGGGAGAGCGAGGGGTCAGTATACAGGTAGGTGCGGCCATCATCATCACAATGCTGGTCTCCATGTTTCTGTGGGGTCCAGACCCTTTCTTTGTTCTGGTGTGTCCTGTACGTACTTGGGCATGGTTTCTCAAGTTCCATTTCACCTCAGTAAATGTATAGGGTGACAGACACCCTTTGTACTCCCAATAGTAAGCCTTTTATCAGTCTGTGCCAGTGGATGGTGCCACTCAGGTATCGACCCATGTGCGGAGTCATCCTCGATCCTCAAAATGGAATCAGTAGCTGCTTGCAAAATAGAATCTCTCACGGTAAGACACTGTCTGAAAAAGATCACTGTTTTACAAACTATGGAGTAACTTAAAGCAGGGCACAACCTGATCTCAACAGAGAGTCACGAGTGTCTCTTTCAAATACTCCCATTCCTGTGAGAGCCGTTACATTCCATTCTCCCTGCCATAGCACCTCTTGGTGGTGTTAAGTTAAGCCTGTGATAGCATAGGGGACCCTAACCATGAGCCCCTAAGACGTTCTCATCCCCTCCCAAACCACACTAAGCCTCCAGCAGTTCATCAAAAATTGCCATTGAATTATTCCTAACAGAACCTGGTGGTTTCTAGTACAAGTAAGCGGGTTGTGGCCAAGAACTCATTCCAAGCAAGAAGCATCATTATTCTTGTTTCCCCAACTTTTCTCCATTTTAAATGATGGAATGACAACTCCCACACTCTGTATATGTCAAAGCTGAAATTAGAAGTATGTCCCAGTTTTCTTTTTTTAATCATAAGCAGCTTGGTGTCTAAGGCTAAAATCATCTGAAGCAGTTTACATACACATCAGCCTGGTGATTGATAGTGGTGTTGGATGAAGCCTCACTGGGACTACCAGCTAGAGTGTCCATATTTAGTTCCCCAAGGCAGTCTGAATCTTTCAGCAGAGTGGCAGGTTCTAAGTAGAAAATATTGAGGGTGAAAAAGGAGAGATTAGAGAGATGATAGATAGATAGATAGATAGATAGATAGATAGATAGATAGATAGATAGATAGAGCAATCAAACACATATTTGACTTATAAGATAAATAGCTGTACTTCCAACACACTTCATGGGGAAGTTACAAGCTTCTGCTAGGCTAAGGAGAGGGACATGCCCTACTCTCAATGGCAAGAGTGTCAGTCACACTTCATGAAGAGTGTAAGGATAAGGTGAACATGTAGTTATTGGCTTTGGAACACTAACCCTGATTAATCTTGTAACAGATTGCTTATAGGTAACTCAAAGTTGTGTAATATGATTGGAGTAAAATACTTCAAAAGTTTTTAACTTAGCAGGATGCAGTTATGAAAAAAATGACAATGGCTTTACCATATTTTATTTTTTAAATAACCAGACTTATAGAATAGTTGGAAAGCTACATAGTTCCCAAGTCATCTCATAGTAATTTGTTGACTAAATGCCCTATCATTTCTGAAAACTTCCTTGTGCATTTCCCACCCACAAAAATTTTCTCGACATAACCGTGACATAGCCATCAAAACCAACAGGTTTACACTAAACCATGGCACAGACATCAAAACCAACAGGTTTACACTAAACCATGGCACAGACATCAAAACCATCAGGTTTACACTAAACCATGGCACAGCCATCAAAACCAACAGGTTTACACTAAACCATGACACAGCCATCAAAACCAACAGGTTTACACTAAACCATGGCACAGACATCAAAACCAACAGGATTATACTAAACCATGGCACAGCCATCAAAACCAACAGGTTTACACTAAACCATGGCACAGACATCAAAACCAACAGGTTTACACTAAACCATGACACAGCCATCAAAACCAACAGGTTTACACTAAACCATGGCATAGCCATCAAAACCAACAGGTTTACACTAAACCATGGCACAGACATCAAAACCATCAGGTTTACACTAAACAATGGCACAGCCATCAAAACCATCAGGTTTACACTAAACCATGACACAGCCATCAAAACCAACAGGTTTACACTAAACCATGGCATAGCCATCAAAACCAACAGGTTTACACTAAACCATGGCACAGCCATCAAAACCAACAGGTTTACACTAGTATCTGACTGCCATAAAGTCATCAGATCTTATTCTGCTTTGACGAAGTGTTCTAAAAATACCCACCCCTTTTGCAAGGTCTAATACAGTATCATTACAGTATCAGCTGTCATCGGTTCTCAACCTACGGATCATGACCCCTTTGCAGCCAAACAACCCTTTCACGGGGGTCACCTAAGACCATCGGAAAAGGCAGATGTTTACATCATGATTCATAACAGTAGCAAAATTACAGTTATGAAGTAGCAACAAAATAATTTTATGATGGAGGGAGTAGTCACCACAACATGAGGAGCCGTATTAAAGGGTCACAGCCTTGGTAAGGTTGAGAACCACTGGTCTAATTCCATTTCAGCATGGAATTACTCCTTAGTCTCACCTTCATTTACATAACACTGATAGAACAGCCAGGTGGCTTACAAACTGCTCTTCAATCTATTTGTATGGTGTTTTCTTGTGATTAAAATACTTGGTGCATCCTTCACAGGGATACTGTGGTGGTGGGGGGGGGGGGTGCTTTGTTTATATTATTACATTCTGTAAGGCTGCACATCATTTTCATTTATTCTTTTACAAATATTATTCGCTTTATCCCCAGTTCCTATGGTGTCTGCTAGGCTTCTCCAACTTAAAGTTACTGTTTCCCCATTCATAATTAATTAATATCTTATATTTACAACCATGCAAATGTTTCATTCCTCACCAAACATCGTTTATTCATTTGTATCGATATGCATTTGTAACTTCCTATCCTGTTCTGTAGGTTGTGATACATTGCCATCACTCTCTACTTCCACGCTCAATTTTTTTTCCACATTGAGTCAGAAACAGTCCTTGCCACCTGGTTTCTAAGCTTTTTGATATGCCTCCATCATTGCCTGAACATTTCTGGTTTCCTGTCCAGTGAGGCACATCTTACACTTCCGCCACCCAGCCTTGGAAGTAACCAAGCAGCCAAGTATCCAAAGAATCTTGATGTCTCATAGTAATATACATAATATATATATAATGTATATTATATGTATTTACTAATCAAGACCCAGGAGCTAGGTGTCCTCATTACTAATGAGAAATTGCTGATCTCAGGGGACAGGGACAAGAATACATACACAAATAGGTCCTTGTAACCACTGATCCTTTCTATCTCATTATATTTACGACTATATGTTTCTACTAATATATCCAAAACTCAAATTTGATATTATCTAGTTGATTCTGCAGTCTCCCTTTTTATACTGTAATTCTCTTTTCAGTTCTTAGAATACATATTACATTCTAGATACAGAATGTAATATATGGAACTATATTAAGAATCAAAGCTTATCCTCACTCTTAATGTACTTACTACTCAACGCCCCAAAGTGACCAGTCTTCCATCTGTGCTGACACACCTTCTCTGTTTGAATGCTAATTACTTCACTTTGATTCACATGCAGAGTGCTTACAATGTACAGATGACCCTGTCATCTTGCCTAGACCTGTCGCCCACTCCAGGCTATCATTCCCCACAGACAGCCCTTTGCTTTTGCTGAAAGTTTGAAAACCGTTGTTAGGTGTCCTCTCTAGGGCATGGCAAAGATGCCTATGTCCCAATCCCTAGAATCTACAAATGTTACTTTCTATTGCAAAAGGGTGTGGTTAAAATTTTGAGGTGGAGACATGATCCTTGTCCTAACTTGCTTCTCTGTTGTTATGATAAAACACTGACCAAAAGAAACTTGAGGGTGAAAGAATTTATTTGGCTTACGTGTGCCAAGCACAGTCCATCACTAAAAGAAGTCAGGGTAGGAACTCAAGGGGAAGCAGAGGCAGGAACTGTGGGAGAAAGGCTGGCCACTGGTTTCTATTCTGGTTCACACTCAGCCACCTTTCTTATATTTCTCAGGACCATCCATCTAGGACTGGAACCACCCATGTCCAGGCTTTCTCACATCATCCAACAATCAAGACGATCCCACCCAGACACAGCAACAGGCCAATAAGATGGAAGCATTTCCTCAGTTGGGGTTACCTCTTCCCAGATATGTCAAGTAGACACTTAGATTAGCCATCATGATCTTGAGTTATTAAAGTGATCCCAATATAATTTCAAAGGTCCTTGTAAGTGGGAGATAGGAGTGTTGGGGCCACAGGGAGAGGGATTGGAAGGTGCAAAATTGAAGGGTTTAAAGAAAGGCAAGGCCAGTACCTGACATTAAGAGTAGCTTATTGTCAGACACTGGAAAAGACAGGGAGACAAGTTCTCTGCTTGGGTCTCCCTTGCCAACACCTTGATTTCAGCCTGGGTTTGGACTTCCGCTATCTAAGCTAACAGGCAATATTGTATTGTCTTACAGCAACTAGTTTGTGGTGACTGTGACGGTTTGAAAGAAAATGCCCCCCCCAAAGGGAGTGGAACTATTAGGAGGTGTGGCCTTGTTGGAGTAGGTGTGGCTTTGTTGGAGGAAGTGTGTCACTGTGGGGGTGGGCTTTAAGGTGTCCTATGCTCAAGCTATTCCCAGTATCACAGCTGTCTTCCTGTTGCCTGCAAGATGGAGGACTCTCAGCTACCTCTCCAGCACCATGTCTGCCTACATGCCGCCATGTCCCACCACGATGATAATGTACTAAACCTCTGAACTGTAAGTGAGCCACCCACAATTAAATGTTTTCTTTATAAGAGTTGCTATGGTCTTGGTGTCTCTTCACAGCAATAGAAACCCCTAACTAAGATAGTGACTTGTCACTAAACCAGCAGAAGCTAATATAGTCATCCTGCCCAGGCTCTGCTGCTCTCTACCCAAGGTTCCCCCTGTGTGTGCACACTCTCCACACTGCACTCAGAATTGGGCTTCCGTGGTCACCAGCCATGGCTGCTCACCTTACTCTGATGTACCTAACTGGCTGAGAACTACAAAATATGAGGGGGTGGGGGAAAGAGAATACAGAAAAGAGAAAGGGGAGAGAGCCTGTTCTGTGCCAGCCACCCAGGTACCAATAATCCACTAGCAAAGGGATACCAGCTGTTCTTGAGAGATGCTGAGAAGGAAGGGGACTTTGTACTACACTGTGCTCTCACTCCAGGCTTTGGCCGGTTCCCCTCTCGCTGTTGGGCCAAGGGAGATGCCTATCCCTGCTAACATAGGACAAGAATAATTGCCACTCTTATCTCCCTTATTATAAAATACAGTTAACCCTTCTGTAAATCCTGTAGCACCCCGGAGACTAAACGTGAACACAGAAGAAAGATAACGACATATAAAGAATTATTGACAACCACTGAACAGGCCAGTTTCAACTCAAGTTCTACTGAAGGATGTTGCCTGCCTCACTCCTTGCTACAAACCCACCACATAATACAGTACGGCTCTCTGTGTCTGAGTCTGGGTAAAACTGACACCACCTTCACTCATAGACAAGGAAAAAATTTTAACCTAGCCCCAGACTGGCACCCCTAATGCTTCCCTTTCTTCTGTGTGATTAATCACTTCTCAGAATGAAAGACTGAGATATCCTAAACCCTTCCCCATAGATATAATCTGGCTTTGTGGTCCAGATTACAGTAACTTTCCATCTGCAGTTACATTATAAAGTCTGCATCAATCAGTTCAATATCTAACCAGCAACATTTCATGTCAGTCACAGCCATGCCAACGTTCGCCTAATTTTTTTTTTCATTCTTGCCCCATCCAAGATTTTAAAGTTTTGCAATCAGGTTGCAGCCACTGTTGCTTAGCTACTAAATAATGATTTCAATAACCACTGAAAATGACCCCTTGACACAAACAGTTTCACCCAGTATGAGCATGTGGGAAGACAAAGTAAAAACACTAAGAAGGAAGCTCCAGATACCTAACCTCCTGTGGCCCTTGACATTTCTAATCTTGTCACCACTGAGTGTCCTGAAGTCAACAGAGATTACCTCATTATAACCATCACTTGTTTATGTAAGTGATTATAAGTCCAAGCTTGTTACACATTCCTATGCCCATTGTAAGACCATCTTATGCCAACTCAGAGGATCTTCTGGAATTCACAACCCAGAGTTCATCCAAGTCCTTACATCATGAACTTCCTTGTACTTAAAAGGCACCCTGACTTTCCACACTTCATCTCGTCCTGTGGTGATTGCTGTCCCCTCCTCCATCTTTTGGAACTGCCCTGGAGGTCTGCTGTTTCTTCTTTCATGCCAAAGGAATCTTCACTCCAAAGCCTTTGCAGGGGTATTTGTCTTGTCTGGAATCCAAATGAGTATCACCCTTGCAAATTCCTCCTCAAATGGTCTTTCTTTGGTTAGGAAACTGTAATCACTCTGTTTGAACCTCTGCACTACCCACTTCATCCCACAGAGAGTCTGGTTCCTCCATCCTGGACTACTTTATTTTTCCATAGCAACAAGCATTTTCAAAACGCCGTGCAACTTGAGTGAATATAATGTATTTTATTCATTGTCCATTTCCTAGTTGTTCAAATTCTCCAAGTGCAGGGATCTCTGTGTGTTGTTAGTGATCTAAAGTATCTCAGCTACCTAGGCACTTATCAAGTACCATACCAAATATATATATATATATATATATATATATATATATATACACACACACACACACAATTTTGTGGAAGAGTGAATTAGCCCAGAAGACTGTGAGGAAGAACCATGTTTAATCACTCCTCTTTTTCAAATAAATGAAAGATGAGAGAATATAAAGAAGTTATGAAAGGTCACATTTCTTACAGTCTTGGTTCCAGTCCAGGCTTCTCTCCCTAGAGCTAAAACTCAGCCATACTGTGTCTATTAGTTTGTTAACTTGGCATAAGCTAGAGTTGTCTGGGAAGAAGAACCTCAGAGACAGTTCCTCCATCACATTGCCTGTAAGCAAATCTGTAGGGCATTTTCTTAATGATTGATGTAGGTGAGCCCAGCCCACCACCTACAGTGGGCCAGTGCCCCTCCTGGACAGGTGGTATAAGAAAAGCAGGCTGAGTGAGCCATGAGAAGCAAGCCAGTGAGCAATGTCCCTGCATGGCATCCACTTCAGTTCCTGCCTCCAGGTTCCTGCCTCCAGTTCCTGCCCTGGCTTACCTCAGTGATGAACTATAATCTAAGGGGTGAAATGAACCCTTTCCTTTCCAGGTTGCTTTTGGTCATGGTGTTTTCTCACAGTCATAGAAACCCTAAGACGTACACCAATGATGTTTGCCTACAGTGACTGTGGGAGGGAATGCTGGCGTGGCAGTGTGGAAGAAAGAGCAAATTCAAAATGCCAAGCTAAGCAGTTTGGATACTTCCCACTGCGAGAGCTCTACGCTGAATGGTGATGTAATTAGACACGTATCTTCGAAAGAAAATTCAAACAGCTGCCAACTCGAGCAGCGAAAAAACCGGCAAATTGTCAGTAGAGAAAAGCACCACATGTAATGGGGCTTAATGCAGCTCTAAGATTCCCACGACTAAAAAACGGCTCATTTCCTTCCCATTCATCTATAGGTGGTTCATTCACCCGAGTCGTCTCTTAGAAGAAGTCTGAGACAGCGTGCATCGTTGTGAAAGTACACTTTATTAGACAGTGAGAAACTATCAGCAAGGGAGTGATCTGCCATTGGGGTACAGTCACGTTTTTCAGCAGTATTCAGAAGCACCAGGTGTGAGGCACCCTTTTCCTCAAGGGACAGTCTGGACTACCTGACATGTTGCAGTGCTGACCGGCTATTGAGGCGTTGGCTCAGGGTGTAGACGCGCTCTCCGGCCAGCAGCGCCTCGCGGCGTCACTGTAGTGAGTGTTCCTCGTTGTCAAGTAAAAATCAGTTACCACCCACAGTCTGACTTCAGTCAACTGGTCGACTGGCCCCTGAGATACAATCTTTGAATCACACCGTCTTGGTTCATTGGTCAGAAAGAGGGAAATGGTCAAGTGAAACAGTTGAGGATACAGAAATTATAAATAACATATATATTAATAGAAAGTCATTTTCATCACATAAAAGTTCCTATTATAAATACTTCTTTGGTTGATGAGTTTAAAAATATACTTTCCATATAAATAATTGTTAAATATTAATAAATAGATTTAAATTTAAAATTCAAATAGTGCTGCTGGCAGCGTTATTCTTATTTGGACGAGCTCCACCCCCGAAACAGCACCGACTCCTTTTTCGCTTCCTGAGGCTATTTTTTGGCGACAGGCGGTACATCACTCCAAGGAGTTCATTGACAGCTTTGCGCTGGACCTGCGGGTCATCTACCTGTTGGGGGGACAAAATGAAATTAACTCCAATCATGCAAGCTGCTGGAATAGTCTTCTTTTAACATCGTGATCAGTGAAAATGGAAATATTCCTTTTAAGAAAGTAATTCTATACAGCAACACATTCCTTTCATTTGTTGTAGTCTCTTTGTTATGGTCACTTGGTTAGCAGTTAAGACTATAAGGATCGTTCAATGTCCATGTTGTACAAGAAGGAATGGGATGGGATATACCACATATATAACTTAAACTTAACTGCTACAGAAATCTCAAAATGGAATACTAAAAAGGTTCCTGGGTGGAATGGGAGCTGGGGGTAGGAATGAGTTTTCAGTAACCCTAGCCTTGAACCAGACACTTAAACTCCTGGAACTTGGTTTCTTGTGAAGAGCCTCCTGAGTGATCTCTTCATCTACAAAGTCTACCACCCTATGCTTTGATTAGTCCTTTTTAGTCATACGAAAAAAATTCCTGTGGGCCAAGGCTTCCCTTGGTATGGCAGAATGCTTTGAAGATCTGCCAAGGAGCCCAGAGATCCAGGTACAGGAAGGAGAAGGCCTAGCTCTTTGGGAGCTAAATTCCCTCAAGAGATATTGATACCAGCCAAAGTTTGAGAGCTACCAACACAAGTTGAGTATTAAGGAAAAAAATAAACTCAAGTCCAAAATAAATGAAAAATGTCATTTTAAATTTCTCCCAAATCAGATCAATGTCATCATGTCTAGAATGGAATTAAAAATGAATCATGCTCAGATTAGTAATAATCAATTTGCTGACAACACTTGAAATTTGGAGGTGCAACAATATTTCCTCTTCTCTGCCTTCTATTCCATTAGTTTAACTACTTAAACAACTTCTCCATTCAAAGCAGGAGGGCCACTTGGGCAACTTAATGCTTAATAAAATGAAGACCATTTACTGTTACCTGGCTTGTTTTGTCTAATGTTGGAAATACTCTGACTTCCTTGCTACATTTCCAAGAAGGGTTCAGAGGCTTATAGGGCATAAGACTAGTTACTAAAGAAAGTGTGTGTGTGTCTGTGTGTGTGTGTGTCTGTGTGTGTATGTGTTCTTAAAACGTGTTGACAATGCAACAAAACAGGACAAGAGTTAAGAGCTTGCTCAAGATCACCCATAGGAGCACAAACCCCAGAACTTCCAGAAAGACGGAACCCAGGCCTTAGGAGTAACAAGTCTCTACCAGCTGTATGTTGGGAAGACAAATCTATTTTCCAGTTTTCAAAACATTGCCAAGAATCCCAGAGACTTAGCCAGAGCCGAACAGTAAGCCCAAAGTGGAAGTGAATTAGGAACAAGTACTTTATCCATCTCTAGCTCATGGACTAGGATGTGCTACCATCTTCCAGCCCCTGCTACAGAGCATGAGTCAGGTTAGAGGCAGGCTCAGGTAGACTGAAAGTTGGGTACAAATAATAAGGCCACAAAACACAGAAGATACCTGTCCCTTTCTTTCATTTGAGCCCATTTACCATCAAAGCCTAAGAGTTTAGAATATCTTTGCATTCTAGGCAAAATTTTTAAAAATGAGATTTGTCTTTATGCTTTCCAGTTATCTTTCAGATTCTGGAAGCTGTGATTTAAACTTAGGACGGATTCATGATATAAAGCATGGAAGAGCTGGACTACCCCCATATCGGAAAGTTAATTGAACGAGCCTTTCATAAGTTATACAAAGCAATCCTTCCCAGGATGTTTACTTCTCCTCAAAACAAATTGGACTGCATAGCATGAGAGGCTAAGCAGAGACTAGGGTAAGACATCGAGGTGTCTCCTCCGAGACTCTGCTACTTCTCTGCTCTCACTCTCATTTTCTACCTACAACACTGTGCAGGTTTGGTTTGGTTTTGTTTTTGGCAAGAGAGATTAAACTTATGTAGTGATCCCAGCTGGTTCCTATCGAGATGAGGCAATGACAGCCCCGCCAGGCATGTGAGTCATCTGAAGTCACAGTTCCTTGTGGCCTGGCTGGGAGGAGGAGCACACGAAGTCTTCTCACTCCCTCCCACTGCTCTTTCCACTAACACACAACCTCCCATCCTAAGCGAGAGTTTCCATCACACACCCAGGGGGGACCACAAGAGCCCTGCTCACGGCTCCCTTGGCTGCTTCCTCCTCAGCATTTACCCATCGTGTGGGCAACGGTTTGAATGTCTGTGTTTTTCCAAAGCGGATAAAGTCCCTCCCAGCATGCCCATGATGAGGAAACATCTCAGACAAGGGCTCCTCTCCCAGCTTCATCAGTAGCCGATTTCTACCATCAGATAATTCAACACAGTGCAAAAATACATTGATACGATATTTTGCAAAGTTGCCTCACCGGAATCTTCATGAGCTTCATGAAGTCATCCCGTTTCTCCTCACTGCTGTTGAAGAAGTGGACTAACAGGTCTTGCTCAATGGTGCCTATGCTCTCCTGGATGGCCTGGTTGTCCTTCAAGGCATCGAAGAGTTTGAAGTAGAAGGAGACAATCTGGCTCTCAATGATTTTTGTATCACCATCCTTGGGAAACAAGAGCACAAACAGTAGATGATGAGAACTGGTCCATTAGAAACAGGGGGAAAAAATAGGCAAAAAGGACCATTTAGCTTACCTTTTGCCAGTTCCTCAAGATATCAGAGAAGAGTTCCCCTCCATCCCCGACATCTGAGCTACTTGAGTTCTGTGGAAAAAGAAAAGATGAATTTGTAATTAGTTCACCAACCACCCTAAAAATATCTATGGAGTTCATCGAATTCAGGGCTGACAATAGTCACTGATTTCCTTCTCAATCCTTCCATTTACTTCTAACAAGCATTGCCAAAAGATTCCACATTCGATTTAGTCAAAGACTATTACATTCTTTTAGCTTTAGTATTTACTAGCCTAATCTTGAATTGCAAGGCTACGAATAAACTCAAAAAAGCTGATGAGATTTCAAGGACCCCAAGTAGCTGCAGTGAGCTAAAGAAAGTTACTCTCAATTTAAGAGAGGGAGAAAGAAAAAAAGCCATCAAATCAATCCCACTGTGCACACTGCCCCCTTATGGTACAGGCTTCTGTTACAGCTGTCTGCTAGCTTAGGTCTTAATGGCTGCTTTAAAAGAGAGCTCCAAACACATGTGTGAGACAGCTTGGTTTGCATTGTGAGGATAAAACTGCCTGTGCATGCTTGGACATTATTATAATAGCTATGTGTATAATAGCATACGTTCAGGAGAAATTATAAAATTTTAAGAATAAAAAAAATTATTTTCATTAACCTTAGTTAATTCAAAAGGAAATTCACAAAAGAAAAAAATGTAGAACTCTAAGAAACATAACTCCTCTCAGACCTCAGTAAGTGGCTAGCTTCAGCGATAATTCACTTGTAGTAGAATTTCAAAATCTCTCACTAGAGAAAACACATGCAGGGAGAAATTCGTAAGCAGAAACTTACAGAACTTCGCCTTCTGTTTCTTTTAAGTCCTAAGTTGTTTCTATGGGTGTTTTTTAATGGCAATATTCATCTCTCACTATCACTTTCATAGTAGTCTGAAGAATGAGAAATGAATAGCCAACCATGAAGGTAAGAATGCTTCTTATCATGACTAAACGATATAAAAAAATCACAAAATGATGCATATGTTTGTACCTTATACTCATACTATGCCCAACTTGGGGGAGATCTGTAAATGCCCTGTCAGTCTCTATACCAAATTGAACAGAGAGTTAAATCAGTATCAAGATTATTAGGTCAATAAACACCTCGCTAGCAAAGAGCAACATAGCACCCCATCTTCTCACAATGACTGTGGACCAGACGGCAGTCTAGTGTTGAGAGCAGCAAGTCAACGTTCGTCATTTTCAACTACAAGCGTTATTAAAAGGTCATACTCACAAAATGTTTCTTCAGATTTTCTATTTCTTTAATGAGTGTGCCCTGGCAGTAACAGCCAGAAATAGCCTGCGTGAGGCAGAGCAACAAAGCCAAGATGCAGCGCATCGCATTCATTGTCTCAGAGCTAGGCCAACGCAGTAGGAGTCCGGAGCACCTGGATTAAGCCAATGGGTCCAAAGGACTCGGTGATGTGTCTTCTCTAGTAGCTGATCGGCCAATGGAAGCTATACCCTGTTGCCTCCTCTTCTGCCAGTATTTATACCTCATCGAAGCCTCCTCGGGATTACGTATTTTCACACGTTTTTTAAAATGAGATGGTGACAGATAGGTGGGGAGCTAACTTACTTTGCATTGTAACTCTGGTTTTGTGGCATGGCAGGGTTGTAGCTAGAGTTTCCTTTCGACTCCTTGGGCTCTCTGACGATGAGCCAGGACCCACTGTGCCCACCTGTGCCATTCTTGTGGGATCCTCTGAAAGCGCTTTTACTTCTCACACCCTTTGGGGCTGGAAATTGTTGTTACATTCTCCCCCTCTGCCCTTGTAAAGTGAATTCCTCATCCACAGAGCAGAGCATATTGAGCATTTGTTTGTGGTTGGGGACAGCTGAAGGAGGAAACTCTTGGGCTTCTCCAACCCCTGTAAAGGGGAAGCCTTTCTAAAATTTTTCTTGCAAATGACCAGAAAGCAAGGAAGGTGTATAGTTAAAAAAAAAAAAAAAAAAAACCAATGTGGCTAGGAAGCCCTTCATCAGAGGTGATCAGTAAAATACCTACCACAAGTTCAAGATCACTCAAGGTCAAACTGTCCCAAGGAATAAAATGTAGGCAACATGGATAAAATATAATTGGTTAGTTTCTCCATTAATAAAAGTAAAAATGCAAGAATAATTTCTTAAATATTGTATTTCAACCAACATATCTAAGCTCACATTTCAGTGTGCATCAAGGGATATGATGAATGGGTCTCTATTCCTCTGCCACTAAATCTTTAAAACCTGGTGTACATCTTATACGCACAGCAGAAATCACTTCGGGGCTAGCCATATTTCTAACGCCCATGCCCACATGTGGCTGTGGCTATCCCACTGAGCAGTCCAACACTAAACACACACTTATCCCAAATTACCATTAATAATTGAGAAATGTCCCCCTCCCAAGTTCAGACAAGAAAATTCCTCTTCCTTCTTTGATAAGCTATCTATGAGAGTCAACCCTTCAGGATGCAAAGGAGGCCCTCTGCTCTTCCTGCCTTCCCTGTGTACGTTAGCCTATAGTGGTTGTGGGTGCAGACTCCAATCCTTCATGTTCTAGCTGTAGGATCTTGAGTGAGCATCTTTGTGATCTGTGACTCAGTTTCTTCATCTGTACAGTGAGCTTACTGCTGGTATTTCCTTTCGGACTTCAGCCAAATGATCCATGGAAAGTAGTGAGAATTCACAATAGTCACTCAATAAAAGTTATCTAGTATTATTTGGGAATGCTGAATGGGTACCCGGCCCTTTAATAACACTCTCCATCTTGTTCTTACGGTTCCTTTGACCTTGTGTTTCCTTTCCCCTCATCTGTGCATCTTAGAATGGTACCCAATTACCTTGGCCCAGATGAAAAATCATCATCTTGAGTTCTTCCCCAAACCCCCAGCTTCAAATCAATCTCCCATTATCTACACCGGGCTAACACTTTATATGTTTTTCATGGAGTCTCAATTCCTCAGTCTCATACAGGAGGGATCTATTCGTCTTTTCCCACTGGGGGCTGATTTCCTTACAATCAGAAAGTATTTTGTTGCTTCCATGACATCCTTTATTCCCCTCCAACATTTAAGCGTAGAGATTTACACACACACACACACACACACACACACACACACACACACACACGCATTTGAAAGTTTGTCCAAGAATGTATTTGATGACTGTCGATGTAGTTCAATAGGTAGAGTACTTGCATAACATGCACATAACCCTAGCTTAAAACAGGCTAAAAATAAAATGTGGATGGAAGTAGAGGTAGGGTGATCAGGAGTTCAAGTTCACCTTCTGCTGCAGTCAGTATAAGAATTATTTTTTTTAATTACACTCATGATATTCATTAATTACACTCATGATATTAATTACATTTGTGGTATTCATTGATTACATTCACAATATTCATTCAACAATTATATTTATGATATTCATTAATTATATTAATTGCATTGATTTATTACATTCATGATATTATGTCCTGATACTACTGTCCATTTGTGGGGCTTTTCCATTGCACAAAACAGAGATTCTGTACTAAAGAAATCATTGCTCTATATTCCTTTCTTCTCCATCTTGAGATAACGTCTAATCTTACTGTCTCTATGAATTTGTATATTCTATATATTTCATGTAATACAATTCCATAGTATTTGTCCCTTTTTAATGTAAAAACACTTTATGTGCAACTGCAGGGGAAATAATACACAGATAGCCTGAACATAAAAACAGGTTATAATTTAACCTGTTAAATTATAAGAACCTGTCTCAAAAATAAATAAATAAAAAAGTCTAGCCAGGTGGCGGTAGCTCATGCCTTTAATCCCAGCACTCTGAGGCAGGCAGATCTCTGTAAGTTCAAGGCCAGCCTGGTCTACAGAATGAGTTCCAGGACAGCCAGGGCTCCACAGTGAAACTCTGTCCCATAAAACAAAAAGCAAAGCAAGAAACCTATATTGAGTTATTTGCCTTCAATTTTTTTTCAGTTCCAATGCTATTCCCTCCAATTTGTAGGAAATTAGCTTTCGATTAAGTGTGATTTATTACTAATGCTAGAAAACAATGTCATATCTCCTTAGCTAATACCCAATGACTGGGACCATTCTATGTTTTTTATTAATTTTAAAAATTATCTTTGCACTCCCAGCAACAATGGATGTGTGTTCTTCTTATTCCACATCCTCAACAGCATGAGCTATCACTTGCATTACTGATCTTAACCATTCTGACAGGTGTAAGACAGAATCTCAACATAGTTTTGATTTGCATTTCCCTGATGGCTAAGGGTGTTGAACATTTCTTTAAGTGTTTCTCAGCCCTTTGAGTTTTCTCTATTGAGAATTCTCTGTTTAGATCTGTACCCCATTTTTAATTGGATTATTTGGCAGCAATAAAATGACTCCTAATGACATTCTGCTACACTCATAGATCAGTGTCTTGCTCATCTATCATCAGAGAAGCTTCCTCCTGCAGCAAATGGAACAAACACAGAGACAGCTAGACGAACGCAGAGACACACACACCTTGGAACACACAGCCCTAAGCGAGATGTCTCCATCAAATCCCTCCCCTCAGAGCTCAGGGAACCCTGAGGAAGAGGAGGCAGAAAGAGTGTAGGAGCCAGCAGGGATGGAGGACACCAGGAAAACAAAGCCTTCTAAATCAGGTGAGCAAAGCTCATATGAGCTCACAGAGACTAAAGTAGCAGGCACAGGGCCTACATGGGACTACACCTTTGCATATATATATTCTAGCTTTCCATTTAGTATTTTTACTGTACTCCTGAGCATGTGAACGAGTGGGTCTCTGATTCTTGTGCATTCTCTTGGGGCTCTTTTTTCTTCTGCTGGTTTGCTTTGTCCAACCTCAATGTGATGATTTGTTGTTGTTGTTGTTGTTGTTGTTTTACCCTATTATACTTTATCTTGTCATGTTTGTTATCTCTTAGAAGCCTGTTCTTTTCTAACGAGAGACAGAAAGGGGGTGGATCCAGATGGAAGGGGAGGTTGGGAGGAGTAGAGGAAGGGGAAACTGTTATCAGGATACATCGTAAGAGAAAAGAATCTATTTTCAATAAAAGGGGAGAAAAGCGTTAAACTACACAAATGTACAGTTAATCAATTATAAGAAAAGCAAAAGAAAAGATTTGTGATTTTCAAATGTATTTAAAAAAAGAAGAAGAAGAAAGCTGATCTTTGCAGAGTTGTCTTCTGAAAAAAACAAAGTCCAAATGAAACTGTGAGGTCACAGGTTCCCAGGCAGCAAGGGATGAGTGTGGAGACAACGTTGCTGCACACGGGCTCCGTCATTGTTCTATCCAAAGATAAGTGCAGACCAGAGAAAATCCCTGAGGAAGACACAGTGTTGTAAGTCAACACGTATCAATGACTTCAGACACACTACTGCCACTCCGTCCTTTCTAGACACCAATATCCAAACCTTGAGTCTCTAGAAGGAGTATTGGAAATATTCTAGAATAAAATTAAATATTGTTCTATCCATATCTCAATTTTTTTCAGTGAAATACAGCATTAAGAAGAGAAGAATTAAGAAAAATGGGGGTCAGACAAGATGGCTCTGTGGGCAAAGGTACTTGCCGCCAAGCCTGAACACCTGAGTTCAAATCTTGGGACCCACAAAGTAGAAGAAGAGAGCCAATTTTTGCAAACTGTCTTCATGGGCACACTATGGCATGTCCCTAGCCCCACCCCAAACACATACATAAATAAATAAAAATACTTTTAAAGAACTGTGGGATCCATCATAGGGCCTTGCCTGTACCCCCACTATTTGTAAGTTAAGAATTCCTATTCGAGATTAAAGATACGTATTAAAGTTATGCATACTATTCGACCAAATGTTCAGATTAGAAGCTGCATGGCTAAAACTGGAGCTCTCATAACGCTTGGTGCCATGGTGAAACACAGAATCGTGGCATTGCAGAAGCTGTCAACGTTCTATCAGTTTGCATGAAGACCCAGAAAAATGAAAGTGGCGTGTTTAGATCCATTCAACTAGTCAATGAAAAGCTGAATCTAAAACCCCAAGACATTGTCCTTAATCAGCCCCCTTCCTAATTGATCGATATCTACTAAAACTTATCGAACGCATTTCTAATGTCTATGTTAGGTATGCGAGTTGAAATAGAGAAACCCAATAACGTTTGCGTGTGCAGGTTGTTTTTTTCCCCCTGTGGAACTGGTGAGAGAGTAGCTACATTTGATTCCTTTACTGCGAACAAAAGCTGTGGGATCCTGGGCTAGGCCTTCCCGCTGACTTCACCGGCGCGCAAACTGCACAATCCGCCAGGACACTGAAGTCGGAACAACCCACACTACTTCACCTGATGCCCTATAGTCCCCTCCTCCAAACTCCTGACGATTTTTACAAAGGGTCTCATCCCTCGTTCGGCACCTATTCCTGCAGTTCGTGTATCTGGTCTTGGCGTCCTGCACCGGAAGTGAACCATCCACACTTGGGTTTTCAGTCAGGGACACGGGAGGCTCTGATTTAGAATGCTGCCACTCCAATAGCACATCCTTTTCTGACCTTTTCCTGTCTTGTCAATTTCACAGAGAAATCTCTCTCCCTGCCGCTGCTGCTGCTTGTGAAACATCCTCTGTTGTACATGCAAACTAGAGGTTTCACACCTTGCTAGTTCGGCCAGTACTAAACCTGCAGAATCATTCACCACCACCGTATCCTTCAAAACTTTTGCAAAGCCACCAGGAGCCAAGGTGTGATCGCATTACTACAACAAAGGGACTACAAACTTTCTTTTTTCTCTTCAGTTAAGAGTTTCTTTCTGAAAACTGGCTATGGTTGTGTCAGCAAGATGTCAACAGCATCTCCTGAGACCCTGCTCTGAGCAGAGTCAGTAAGACCAAACCTACATCCTGGCTGCCCTTTTCCTCTGCATCAGCAGCCACATCCCTAACACTCACAACACGTTATCTCCTCCAGACCTTCCCGCAGATTTCTTCCACTCAGTATGAGTAAGTGTCGGATCCATCCCCACCCCACCCCAACCCCCACCCCACGTTATTTCAGCTCCTGGAACTCCTGACCTCATACGGGCTGAGCCTACGGAAGAAGCGTGACGTAGAGGATGGAAGTCCACACGGAGTCAGGTTTTTCCCCGCAATTTGACTCATAAATCCCACAGGTTAGAGAGTTTTCTGAATCACCTTTTGCTCTGAAAGACCGTCTGGACGATTTTAAGGGATGTTGCAAAGAATGATGAAAATATGATGCTTATGCACTAAAGTGATAATATTTTCGATTTTACAGTAGGAACTGTGTATTGACAATCTAGATATTCATAGCCCTAACTTAAAGGGTGTATGTTTGTTCCTTAAGAAATTTTAAAGCACCCTTAGGGTCCTTGACATAGTTACTAAACGAAGATGGAAAGTCATCTTGTGAAATACTTGTTTATATCCTAATTTCAACCAATTGGTATGTCTTTATCAAGCAATTACCTCACACCCATAGCTTTGAGGGCTACAGAGAAGAAAGTCGGCTGGAACGTTAGCTATAGTTAATCTCTTCGCTCACAGTAGAGCGGGAAGCCATATTCTTTCTGCCAGAGTATGGAGGTCAGAGGATTTATCAGGAGCCCATTCTCTCCTCCCACTATGTGGATCCAGAGGATTGAACTCAGGTCATCAGGCTCGGTGGCCAGTGCCTCTTGCCAGCTCAGGGTTCATTTGGAGTCAGAGTAAAAACCTGAATTCAGGCTGGAAAGATGGCACAGCAGTTAAGATTGCTTGTCTCTGAGTTCAGGTCCCAGCACCCATGTCACAAGGTGGGCGTGGTCCAGTGCATGCCCACTACTTCACTCAGCACTGAGCGGGTAGAAATCAGAGGACCAATGGGTCTGGCCAACTACCAGCCTACCTAGAAAAACACTAGCTCCTACTTCAGAGAGACCATGCCTCCAAGTAACTAGGCCAAGTGATACCCTCCTCTGCCCTCCACATATGCACAGGCATATATCTGCACACACATCATGGCAGACTCACCCATATGTCACATATACATATAAAAGTTGTGGGGGGGCTGTGTGTGTGTGTTGGTGTGTGTGTGTAATCCATACTCTTACTCCTATACTATGTTTTTCTTGGGGAAACCCTTATCACTACATTCAAGGGCTGGCTATGCCTAGGAGAGGAATATTCTAGTCATCTATTAGCACTCTGGAAGCCTAGGAGTCCTCAAGGTACTTTCATTAACCAACCACAAGTTAGGGGAACCCCAAGACCATCCCCGGGTTTAATAGTTCACTGCAGGGACTCAGAAAAGTCATTCCAGTCATGATTATGGTTTATCACAGCATTAAAATATAGACCAAAATCATCAGAGGAAAGAGCACAGGGCAGAATTCAAAACCTTCCATGAACAAATCTACCAGCTGTTCTCTGCCAAGGGAACAGTGATCAGTGGTCACTTCTCCTAATAACGATGTGTAAGGACAGGCACTATTGGCACACCTGTTAAAGGAGCTTGTCCTTAACCAGCTTTTATTGCACTTGATCACATAGCCATGGCTGACTGCCTAGTTGACCAACCTCAGTCTCCCCTGCTTCCATGGGTTAGTCTGACACTTTACACCCCAAGTCCTACCTGTTAGCACAGACTGTGTGGCATGGGTCAAGGCACTGAGGTAAGCAAGGAAATGCCCAGGCTTAGGATTGGCATCTCTGGGGTGAAGGCACACTTCTCTTTGGACAAAATGAAACCTTCAGTGCATGAGTCTGTTTTATTTCACGATTTTACTTTTCATACAGTTTGTTGTATATTATGTAGACGCTTTCTTTTTTGTTACTCGATTACTTCATTCTTGGTGAATAAGATGTTGATAAAATATGGAGTTCATTCGGTTCATACTGGATTTTCTCCCATAGACTATTTTAAGGAAGACAGATACATGTTTTCTTATGATTAGACAAACACACCCTAGCAATATTTGAAGTCTTTAGGGAAAAGTCAGAGAATTTACAACAATGTTTCATTTTAATTCAGGTAGGAAAGGATTAAATGAATTCAAAACTGGCTTAACTTTGAACTCTGCCCTGTAAAGACTTTGAAACTACAAACACCTTCCATCCTGTACCAAACAAGAGACTGGAGAAAGTGTCTACATCTCAGGTGTGATTTTCAATTGGGGTGAAAATTTTGCTTCTCAGAGAACAAACATCCTCTGGCTCTGAGCTTCAGAGGAGGAAGCATCAGGACGTTGTAGGGGACGCACTGGGATAACAGGTGAGAACTCCCCCTGGAGACTGAGCAAGGCTTATATTTTATGAGAACATTTGTTGATTTTTTTTTTTATAATGGTCTTATAAAGTTTAAGTAGGATTGCATGGTGTATATACAGGTTAGTTTTTGTCAACTTGGCACAAACTAGAGTCACCTGGTAAGAGGGATCCTCAACTGTGGAACTGCCTCCATCAGCTTGGATTGTGGCCATGTGGGGGCGGGGTTCTTCTTGATTGATGGTTGATGTGGGAGGGCCCAGCTTACTGTGGGCAATCTAGGCTCCTGGGCAAGGAATCCTGAGTTGTATAAGAAAGCAAGCTAAGCAAGCCATGGGGAGCAATCCAGCGAACAGCATTCTTCCATGGTTTCTGCCTCTGTTCCTGCTTGAGTTCCTGTCCAGACTTTCCTTCATGACGGACCGTGGTCAGGACATAAACAAACACAAATAAACTCTTTCCTCACTCAAGTGGGCTTCAGTCAGTGTTTAATCACCGCAACAAAAAGCAAATGAGGCAAATCTACTCGTCTCTTTCTCATTATAATAAAATACCTGAGGTAGGTGACTGCTAGAACTTAGCTGGGCATGGTATCGCATACCTATAATCCTAGCACCCAGGAGGCTGAGCCAAGAGGGTAGCTGCAAGGGTGAGGCCAGCCTGGGTTGCATAGTAAGAACCAGGCAATTCAGGGTAACTTCACATAACCTTGTCTCAAAAGTAAAGGAGAAAAAAAGAAAAGTGCCCTATTTAGCTCCCAGCTCCAGCAGCCAGAAATCCAAACAGAACACTGACAGTCCTTGTTCATCCCCTCCCTTCCTTGGCAGGTAGCAGTGACAATGGTGGAGAAACAGGAGGAGCAGGAATCATCTTGACAAAGGAAGCCAGAGGGGAATGGAGTTCTCACTTCCCTTTGTAATGTTTGGAGGACCATAGTTGTCCTAAGGGCCTCACATGCAGCCCCTCCCTAAAGGCTCCATCTCCCAACAACAGCACTGAGGACCACACTTCCAAACCATGAACCTTTAGGGGATACCCTTAACCCATAGATAACCCATAGCAAATTCATTGCCCTCCTCCTAGCCATTCCCATAACTCCTGCTGTATTTAATTTGTAATTAATATATAATAACATATATGCTTTGGTGTCCCAAATTTGTTCAGGTAATTATTAGTCAAAACAGAGCTTCTAACATTAGTGTAAAGACCACAAGGTCCAAGAAAAATAGGAATAAATATTTATTTTACTCCAGCAAAACAGAGCTTGGGAATAATTATTTGTGTGCCCAAGTGTTTCTGCCAGTAAAAAGACAGATGCCTAATATCAAGTAACCTATGAAGTATGTAAATGGGGCCTTTCTTGTGTAACTCTGACAACTACAGAAGACAAACTTATTTTCATTTCATAGACCAAAAAAAAAAAAAAAAAAAAAAAGAAAGAAAGAAAAAGAAAGTAAGGCTCAGAAGGGATAAACAACTTACCAAAAGTCCCTGAGCTAACAAGAGACAAGTCATACAAGGCTAGTGTGACCCAAGCTATACTGTCACTCTTGACCATCCCATTCCAACCAAGCCAGTGACCCTGTCTTTACTCCTAAAAGCTTGGCGCATTTACTATAACACTGATGGTTCTTTGTTCATGTATTAAAAACAACTGTGATTAATTTTATCTATTAGCCAATACTTCCAAGGAATCTGGAAGAATCCACGGATGGACAACAAAGCTAAAGAATCAAATGCAAACAGACCATCTATTCCAGGCACTCTCAGATCTCAGGCCTGTGAATGTCCGCCCTTCCATAGGGCACCATGCAGGAATAAGTGAATGAAGTCTAATGCTTATGTTTTCATCTTTGTGTAGAGTGTGGCCCAGGAAAGTGCATCTAACTAGCTGAGCATGGATCAATTAACCATCAGAAAAGTATCTGGTGGAAGATCTTCTAGACACCCAACCTAACTGAACCTATTGAAGGTAATAAGATTCTCCAAAAGGAAACAAGGAAAGGGATGTTTGGTTGCCAAAAACATTGGGAAATGAACTAATGAAGACTTTCAAAATGACACAATCCTTTGGTAGAATTTGCAAAGTATCTTTTTATTACTTTTTTTGAGATTATAATATAATTAAATTATTTCCCCTTTCCCTTTTCTCCCTCAAAACCCTTCTTGCTCTTTCAAATACATAGTCCCTTTTTTCATTAATTGTTGACAAGTGTGTGTGTGTGTGTATGTGTGTGCGCACATGCGCGTGCACGCATGCGCACGTGCGCATATATATTACTAAATACAACCTGCTTGGTAAAGTGGCAGTTAACAAGGCAATTCCACATAGTTTATCTGGTAGTTAAAAGAGGTCTATTTCAGGGTAACTTACAGCCAGTAGAGGGGTTGGTTACAGGATCTGGGAGAGGTGAGGTGCAGTCCAGCATGGTTCTCTGGAGAACTCTGACTTGGTCTGCAATCCAGCATCCAGAATCACAAGGAGCCAAGAGAGCAGGCATGCATGCATCTCAGGTCTTAAGGGGTCCCATCTCAGTCATGCCTCATAGGCAGGTGTGGCAGTTACCTGCGGCCTCACTAGGGCCAGTGCTTCAAGATCAAAGCTGGAACAGATACCCACTGAACCTTGGTCTGTATAATGTTACTTGTATATAAGTTTTCAGGGATGACCATTTTAGTATTGAATAACCAGGGTATGCTCTTTCCTGGGGAAGACTGTCTTCCACTCTCAGCATTCCCCGGTTGCCTGTAGTTCTTTGTGGAGTGTTTAGACCTTTTGGTCTTTCCTACATGCACTTTGGCATGTCTATCATTGCTGTCCTTGTTCATCTCACATTTAAGTAGTCATGCTGGTGGACTTAAAGTAAACTTTAATGCTGTAGCTTCTGACATTACTAGGAGATACAATCTTACAACAAACCTGGATATTCTGGCTCTTACAATATTTCCACCACTAAGCCCTTTTTCAATGTTCCCTGAGCTGTAGGTACAGGAGTGTTTTGTAGATGTACCCACTGGGAATGGGCTCCACAACTCTGCATTTTGATTGGTTGTGGTTTTCTGTGGTGGTCTCTGTCTGTTGCAAAGAGAAGTTTCCTTGACAAAGGGTAAAGGTTACACTTTCCTGTAGGTATAAGGACAAACACATAGGATATATTTACAGATTGTGCTGGTTTTAGCAAAGTGGTGATTGTAGTTTCTTTTTCAAGAACAATGACTTTACTAGCTTTGAGCAGTTGGCTAGGTTCTCAGTCCCTGGCATGATTTCTCTCTTGTTGAGCATGTCTTAAATTAGAGAAGTATTGGTTACCAGGAAGGTATGTGTACCATTACTGCATTCTTCGGGTTATCATGCCATGCTGGTCATTGCTGTGGTTCAAGAGCATCATAGTTGGGTAGGACTATTGGTTGCTTCCCTCCTTTGGAAGTTTGCATGGTATCAGAAGCATTCAGTTCAGTTCTAGCTCAGGGGACTCTAGGATCTGTTTCTGAGGTACACTGTGTTTTTAGCAATGAAGACTTACTTCCCTTTTAGCTCTAGGAGACTCCCAAGAGCAAGAGCAATATTGTGTAATGTTTGGGGAGTATCTTGAACAACCCTAACAACTCAAGAGAGGTCTTCCCATGTCTAATATTTGCGTTTTGTTAGGTGATCTTTGAATCTTGGATAGAACATTGCCAGTTGAGATGAGAAAAATCTCATTTAAACTATCTATGTATATTTATACATAGGCTTGTGTGTATTCTTCTTCTTGGTAGATAGTAGTATTATTCCTTATGACTTTTTCAGACATCCTTGCTGTTGACAGAGTACCTACTTAGCATGCTTAACACCCTGAGTTCAGTCCCCAGTCCATCATAAACCTTGTGTGATGGTGCATGGCTATAAGTCCAGATAAGCCTCAGCTATATTTTGAGTTTGAGGCTGACTCAGAATACATGAGACCCTCTCTCAACATGTACATATCTGTATATGTACACATACATACATGCTATCACTGCCTATTCAGATTTACATTTGCTTCATAGTCACTATAGTTTGTACATATATTTTGTACATATGTACATATAGTTTGTACATATTTTCCCTTTGAAAATTTTCTTAAGACTGAGTTTGAGAAGCCTATAGATCACACTGTTCATTTTATGTCCATCAACCCTTTTTTGAGATAGTGTCTTAATCTAAGCTTACTGTCTTTAAGATGTATTTATTTTTATTTTATATGTAGGCATGTTTGGCCTGCATGTATGTGTATGCACCACTTGCGTGCCTGGTGCATGCAGAGGCTAGGAGAGAGAATCAGATGCTCTGGAACTAGAGTTATGGACAGTTGTTACCACCGTGTATGCATTGGGACCCAAACCCAGGTTCTCTTCAAGAACAAGTGCTCTTAACCCCTGAGTCATCTCTCCAGCTCCCATCAACCCTTTTAATTTTTTTAACATCCTGTTGTGTTTCTTTTTCAGTTTTTTACTCTTAGTTGCTTGTTTTAATGATAACTTGCTAATTTCACAGAAGGTGGAAATTTAAAGGTGTTCCCACTCTTTTCATTTTGAAAGGCAACAGGTATGACACTAGATATCTTAAATATTCTTCAAGTCATCTTGATGTTGTCTTGAGATTATAGAGCAGATTTATTACTCCAAGCAACTCTCAACATATATCAATGTCTCTAATTAAGATGTGGCATCCCACACTGGATGATACATGACTTTCCTTTTTTGAAAATTAGAAACATGATTTTCTAATTAGAATCATAGATCATAACTTATTACAGTTTTTTCAGGAAGCTTATTAAGTAACAGCAAATGCCCTGAATTCTATCATAGGCTCTTCCTTTAAAACAATTAAAATAAAATCAATCCCAAAAGAAAAAATCCAAGTGACATAAGACTCTACACCTCCGTTAGGGAAGTGAAGAAACTTGAGAGTAGGTAAAATTTCTTGTCACCCCAGATGGAGTTTGAAGCTTTTTCTAGCTGGTTTTCTTTCAGGAAGCCTGTCAACTTTCTGCACTATTGGCCTGTGGTCAGGGACTTCCCCCAACGTGCCTCCCATCTTTTGACAATGAGCAGAAATTTGGCCTCTTAGGTTTTCTTTGTAGTTACCTGATAGGATTTCCCAGGACAGAGGTGTCAAGTCAGCTTTGATCTAACTTCCCATCTCCTTCCTGTGGGTCACCCTGAGAAGAAAGAACTTCTTCTTCTTCTCCCTCCAGGCAGTGACATCATCATTCTTCAGCTCCTCAGTGCCAGATGATGCATGCCCATGTGCTCACAGAAGCTCCGACCTGAGCTGGAAGCAGAGGTGTTTGAGAACAAGATCCTCTGTCACAGACTCCACAGGCTTCTTTTCCTTCCTCTTGTTTGAATTGATGTCAACCACCTGCAGAGTTCCCAGGCATGGAGTTTTGTTATTTCCATATCTTTCTCTCCTGAGGTAACCATACAACCTCTAAAAATACAATGGAAGCCAATAAATTGTTCAAACATACAGAAATGAATCCAAGAGAATGTAAATCTCCAAATAAACTCAACTTAAGCTTTTTCATAAAAGAATAAAGTTCAAGGTACCCTCCTAGGCTTGTCTCCCCACTGGATGATAGCATCCTAGAGAGTATGCACAGTGCATTCGACTTCTATCTATACCAAAATGCCAGTCTGGTGCTTTGTACAGAATATCTAATAACTTTGGATTAATTCCCACGCCTGGGCCATGGTAGCTGTGATGGTTAACCTTCACTGTCAACTTAACTGGAGTTGGAATTACCTAGGAGATACACCTCTAGGAGTGTATGTAATAGTGTTTGCAGAGATGCTTAGCTATGAAAGGAAGACCCTTCCTGAATACGGGCCATACCACCCTACGCACCATGAGGCCAAACTGAACAAAAAGAAAAAACAGGCAGAAGCTAACAGAGCACCAGAGCTTCTTTCTCTGCTCTCTGATTTCAGATGCCACCTCACATTCAAACCCTCTAGGCCTTCTGTTCTATAAGATGTAACCCTCAAACCCTGAGGCAAAGAACCACGTCTTCCTTCAGTTACTACTGCAAAACATTTGCCACAGTAACAAGAAAAGTAACTAACTGCCACACAATGAGGCTTCTCAGCCAGGGCTACAAGCTCAGAGACCGCACTGTTTGCTCCTCAACACATGCTGATTTTAACGTCAAATCACATTTGCCCTCTGTCTTCCTAGAGACTGCATTGCTATCAATTACAGAAGCCAGTGCTGGTGGTCATTCACTGGTAGATAGATGTTAAACTCAAACACTTTATTGAGCCGACAGTTAAATAATTAGTCTAAATAGATGCTTAAGAAAATGATTCAATTCCTAACCATTTCTATTTATATGATGAGTTCCTTACATTTGGGGTTATGGCAACATCAAGTTTCACTATGTGTATGGACTATTCCCATGTATATGTATGTGTATAGACAATTTAATTGCATGCAATACTTGCATGATATCATGGCGTTACTGACGTCGTTCTTCTAAAACTTCTATTTTTCATTTTAGTATTATGATAAGCAGCACCAGTGTGGGAAACGGACTGCATCCTGGCTCCAACTTATGCCCGTTGGGCGGACCTGAGAACATTCCTCTGGATGTAGCTGACAATAACATCATCAACCTCTGTGTGTGTGTGTGTGTGTGTGTGTGTGTGTGTGTGTGTGTTACATGTGAAGCACTTGAAACAACATTTGACCTACAATAAGCACAATTATTTTGTTTTTATTTGTAACCTGGTTGACAAGTCATATTTGCAAATCACGTTATTTTTAATTTACTTGCTCACATTCAACTGAAGGGTAAAAAAGAAACTTAGATTGGGTTACTCCAGGAAACGGAGCTGGAGTTGAGAATCAGGTAGGTGGTGATTCTGGGGAGTAGCAGCAGAGGAGAGGGGAAGAGATTCAGGGAAGAGAAAGAAATCAAGGCAGGGTGGTTACCAAGCTGGGGTGACAGTGAGCACAGGGACTTAGACCAAACAGCAAGGTCATTGAATGCACCCAAAGGATCCTACTCATAGCCAGCGGGGAAGCTGGGCCTCCTGCTCCCCATTCTCTCCACCATTCTCCCAGGGATGATGTCATGACATGGAACTCCCCATTTCCAGAACTAGCATTCTACAAACCCAGCAGAAAGAATCCTTCAGCCAGAGAAAGGTAAATAACTATAGTTCATTAGAGGCGGTGGGTAAGGGCCTCGAGGAAGGGAGGCTACTGAAAAGGTTAAACAAATTTTGGAATCAGCAATCACTAAAATTCTGTGGTACTGTCTTAACTATTCCTGAATTTTTTTTTTCAGTTTTTGTTCTAGCCTTTGTGTTCCACAGTTGGTATTAGTTCACTGGCACATGGTGCCTGTTGAGATGGAAATGTCAACAATACTGTTTCCAAGAGAAGAGTTTATTGGAAAGACACAGGCATCATGGGTAATAGAGAAAGGATCTAAGAAACAGCTGGAAATAAGCAGGAAGAGTTGCCAGGGGTTGTGTTTCTGGTTCTCGGGCATACTGGTTTGGGTGAGGCATCAACCTGGCCTACTACAGGGTGGCATTCCTTGGAAGAAAATGGACTTCAAGACATCCTTTCCTAACTTCATGCTTTGTCTTTACTCCCAAGAACAGACTTTCCTTCTCATTTGCAGTTTGAACTATATAACTTGTCAAGTAGTAATTGAGATCTATGTCATATGTACTCGTAGAAATGTAAATAAGACAGCAGCAAGCGTCCATCACTCGCCTCTTACAGTGACCGACTCTAGAACACCGCACGGAGAGCTGAACAGGACACAGAGGGAAGAGCTATGAGCACGGTGCAGCTTCACTAGAAGATGGGTGGGTGGTCTCCGACAAAACTAAATACACTCCGAATACATAATCCAGCATGTGCACCTCTCAGTGTTTCCCTCAGATGTGTTGAGACCTTAAATGTACACACACACTCACGATCTACACTACAAACCTGCACACACGTTTATAACAGCTTTTCCAACACTTGCAAGCAACAAGCACCTCACAAATATTGATTGTTTAAAGCATAAACACATATTACCAAACCAGGGTCATTTTCACCATTAATGTGTACATGCTACATATTATCCAGCTTTGAGGGTTTGTCATATAGCTTTTTTTTACATGATGTGCAAATACTCTACCACTGAAACACACCCTAAGCCCATGGTTTCTATTTGTAAAGATAGGGATGTATCTTATTTTTAAGAATATATTTTGCAGGGCTGGAGAGATGGCTCAGCAGTTAAGAGACCCTGTTTCCCAACACCCACATGGTGGCTCACAAACATCTGTAACTCCAGTTTCTTGGGGTCTGACATCATCTCTGCCCTCTCCAGGTACCAAGTACATACAGGGTACACAGACAGCATGCAGACAAAACACCCATCCACATACGTTTAAAATTAATTTAGAATATTTTGCTTTTAAACAGATTTAATTTATAATTGGTGCATAATGATGGTACATATTTAGGGAGTACAGTGTGGTACTTTAATATATGCATAAAATGTATGATGATCAGATAGGGATTAACTTGTGTATGCATGTATATGTATATATAATCCCAAACATTTATCATTTCCTTGTGTTGGAAGCATGCCAAATCATCTCTCTTAGCTTTGCTAAATCAAATTTTTATGAAAATATTGCCTTAATAGCAGCATCATTATCCCTTAAGTGCACACATAAGACTGAATTATTTACTTTAAAATTGTATAAGCCAGAGTATAAAAATTCAGAGCATTATCAGAACCGTACAAAAACTAGGCTAACTGTTATTCCTAGCTGTAGTAAAAAGTCTAAATTGCCTTTTTTTCATTTATGAGCAAATAGCAATGCCCAAAGTCAAATTTTTGAAGATCACTCCTGCAAGTAAGTTTACTGTACTATACATTTGTAAATACATGTGTATTTATTTACAATTACCATTCCACCTAGCCCTCATATTTTATACTACAGTTTTACTCATTTTTCATAGACTACTGTTTATCCGATCAGCACTAATATGTTTTAAAGATTAATTTTTAACTCTTGTAATGTCATATCATCACTTGCCTTTGAGTAAGATCCATGCTCCATTCTCAGTTCTACTACTTCCAGACACTGATAATTTCTAAATCTCCATCTCCAGGAATGGTCTCTCTCCAGAACTCTGGCCCAGCTCTTCTCTTCTATGCAGCATAAAGAACAAATCATGCCATTTGTGGGGTAATGGATAAAGTAGGTATCATCATGTTAAGTAAAACAAGCCATAATGAGATAGACAAATTTCACCTTTTCTCATCTATGTGGAACCTGGGTGGGCTATCTGTCTGTCTGTCATCTATCTATCTACCTACCTATCTATCTACCCTGTGTGTGTGCATGTGTGTGTTTGTGTGTGTGTGTGTGTTTGTGTGTTTGTGTGTTTCACAAGTATATGACATGAGAGTAGAGGAGGAGTATTTGGGAAGTGAAAGGGAACTAGCAGGAAGATGTATGGGACTCCAGGAGGGTGTTACTAATCAATCTTAGACTAAACACACACACACACACCACCACCACCACCACCACCACCACCACACCCAAAAAAATATTTAAGTCTAAGATCTTAAATTTTGCTCAGGAATCCAAATCCGAAATTTCAGTCATGGTCTAATGGTCTAAGAGATAAATATATTCTCTCTCTCTCTCTCTCTCTCTCTCTCTCTCTCTCTCTCTCTCTCTCAATCTTTTCTTCCAACAAAGGAAATGTTGGCCATTTCACAACTTCAGTGTTCTCTCCAGAAACAGAGACTTAACTCTCTGCACCATAAATAATCACGTTTTGTTTAACTTTACTAGAGCATAATTATTGCACAAAATGATAGGTTTCATAAGAACATTTTCATTCAAGTATACCATGTATTTGACCATACTTCCCACCATTACCCTCTCCAGTCCCCCATACATCCTCCTGCCAGTCCCTATTCACTTCCCAAATGATCCTTCTTTACTCTCAGGCCGTACACATGCAATAGATAGATGATAGATCCACACATACATGTATACATAGTAGATATTCCAGGTTCCACACATAGATATTTGTCTATTGCATTATGGCTTATTTTACTTAACAGGACGATCTCTACTTTATCTATTACCCAGCAAATGACGTAATTTTGTTCTTCTTCATGGCTACATAAAATCCCATTGTATCTACAATCTATATTTTCTTTATCCATTCGTCTGTGACAGATACCTGAGTTGACTTTGTATCTGTGCACATACCTTGGTAGTAGACTGCTTCTGGTTCCTTTGGGTATATTCCCAGGAATGGTGCTGCTGAATCACACGGCAGTTCTAGTTTCCACTTTTTGAGGGGCTCCATACCAAAGTTTACCCTGCACTAATTTATATTCCTATCGGCAGTGTCTACGGGTTTCTTCCCTGGGGCACAGTCAAACCAGAAACTACATTTCCCAAAACCCTCTTCTCTACATTTGCGGGAAACTTGAAGGAAGTAGTAACCAGATGCTGTAATTCCCTAGAAACAGGCTCTTAGACAGACCTGAGATGGAGGGCGGCTTCCTGAGGAGTGCCTACAGTCATGTGCGAACTGAAATGCTTCATATTGTCATCCCCTGTGTTCTTGAGAGTCACCTCAACTTTTCAGAGTCACCCAGCACAGTGCTGTAGTGGGCATTGCAGGGGACAGCTTGCCTGACCACATCTGCCAACAGTCACTGAATCAAACTCTGGTTTGCATCAGTAAAGTTTGCCCACGTGATGGGGACGGAGGGGTGACTCGGCATTTAAAAGCATTGGCTGCTCTTCCAGAAGATCCAGGTTCAATTACCCAGCACTCACATGGCACCTCACAGCTGTCTATAACTCCTCTTTCAGGCATCCAATGCCCTCTTCTGGCCTCTGGGACACATGCATGCAGGTAAAACACCCCTACACATAAAATAGTATGAAAAATAACTCAAAAACAAACAAATAAAAGACGTTGAGCACACAAAATACCCTCTGTTTTCCCAGTCTGCTCCTGACTGTGACACTATAGGGAACCCACTAAACAAGGCCAAGGTCAATGCAGATTTCAGAGTTGTCCCATGGTCACCTCAAACACAATCATCTAACCCAGACCTCCTCTGTGTCCTCTTTCCTGGTGGCTCCAATCGCACCCAGTACTCCAAGAGAAAACCTGTGTTGACTCCCTTAGATCTGTCTGTCTTTGCTCCTGATCCAATACTTTTAGCCCCTGCCCCTGTCTGTGGAAACAGGCTTGTTGTCTTTCTGAAACACTGGCTGCTCCCTCGGCAGCTTCTTGTCTCGACTGTGGCCCTCCCAACCCCACTGTCCAGAAAGACTTTCCCCAAAGGTAAGAGGTGCCTCTCCTCCAATAACAGCTACCTCTTACTACAGATTCTTGAATG